>NC_056741.1:1677382990-1677597990 GCF_019279795.1 Protopterus annectens
GTAGAATGAGCCTTGATTTTGAAGGGTAAAGGTCTACACTCAGAGTTGTAAACGTATACTATATAGCTAGAAATCCAATTTGAGAGTGTTACTTTGGAAACTGGTAGGCCTGACCTGGATTCGGAGAAGGAAATAAATAATTGGTCTGATTTCCTTAGCTCGATGTAAGTAAAAACTTAATTGTCTATGGACATCCAGCTGATGAAACCTGTATTCAGCTGAGTTGGAATGATTTGGAAAGAACACCGGAAGTTCTATGGATTGATTTAAAGTGGCATGGGAACAGATCTTGGGGACAAAGGAAGGATTAGTACGAAGGGACACCCTGTCTTTGTGAAAAATCGGGTAAGGGGTTTTTTACAGACAATGCTTTTAACTCTGACACCCGTCTGGCTGAAGTGTTAGCCACCAGAAACAAAGTCTTTCAAGACAGGAATTTCAAAGGGGATGAATGTGAAGGCTCGAAGGGTGGAGAAGTTAATTTAGATAAAACAAAATTTAAATCCCATGAGGCAACAGGTTCTTGAAAGGGGGGTCTCAACAAGGTGGCACCTTTAAGGAAAGTTTTGCACAGCGTATGTGACATCAGATTAGAATCTTGAACACCTAGATGAAAATTTGAAATTGCTGCCAATTGAACCCTGATAGTGGCAGCCACAGATCCCTGGTGAAAATGCTCAGACAGGAATCCCAAAACCACTGGAATGGAGGCAGTGTAAGGGTCAACATTAATTTTCTCCACCCCGATAGAAAATCTTGTCCATTTACTGGAATATAGTCTCCTAGTGAAAGGTTTATGAGAAGACGTAAGGATATGAGTTACGGAGGGTGAGAAGTCGTGAAGCCTGACTAGGGATGGAACTGGAGCAGCCACACTGTTAAATTGAGGGTGTGTAAGGAGGGGTGAAGCGAGCCTGACATGTGAGTCAACAAGTCTGGAACTGGGTCCAGAAATCAAGGATCGTCTAGGAGAAGAGGCCCAAGGAAGGGGAACCAAACCTGATGAAGCCAGTAAGGAGCAATGAGGATCAGTTTGCTTCCCAACCATTGAGCTTTCTGAATAACTTTGGGAATGAGAGGAAAGGGAGGAAGAGCATAAAGGAGACCCAGGGGCCAATCGTGAACGAGTAAAACTCTCAGTGACTGCCACGGAGGGGGGATGAGGGAGATGTAGCTGCTGCATTTTGCATTGATTGGGCTGGCAAAGAGATCGCAGCAAGGCTGCCCCCATCTGCGGAAAATATGTTCTGCTATTTCTTGTTTCAGAGACCACTCTTGAGGCATCAGGATTGCCCGGCTGAGCTTGTCGGCTATCATGTTGGTTGTCCCTGGAATATGTATTGCCACCAGAAAATGCTGGGAAGATATCACCCATTTCCAAACACGCATGGCCTCTCAACAGAGTGGGTAAGATCTGGTTCTGCCCTGTTTGTTGATATACCATACTAACGACATGTTGTCTGATTGTATTGCAATAGTCCCCAGAGGCAGAAGGTCGTGGAGTGCTTGCAATGCCAGGAGCACCTCCCTCATCTCTAGAACGCTGATATGCAGGTGAGCCTTGTGATCTTGCCATGTGCCTTGGACAGTCCTGCCTAGATAATGCCCCCCCACCCTATCTGTGAAGCATCCATGGTCACAGTGGCAATGGGTTGGTGAGGAACAAATAAAGTGCCCGTGGTTAACTGATTGGGTAGTGTCCACCAAAGGAGGTCCTTCTTGCAAGATTCTGTCAACAGAATGTGATGAAATAATGGTATGTGCTGAAAAGACCAGTGGGATGACAGGAGCCACTGAAGAATTTTCATGTGAAGCCTGGCTAGTGGCACTAGTAATATGGTAAAAGCCTTGGTCCCCAAAAGCTGCAGAACAGTCTTGGCTTTGACCTTTCGTAAGGGGAGAAGACGGTGAATTTGAAGAACTAGATTCTGTGCCCTTTCTACAGGAAGATGAACCAACATGTCTACTGTGTCTATCTCTGCACCTATAAAAATCACAGATTGAGAGGGCACTAAGGCAGATTTTTCCCATTTTATAGAAATTCCCAGCTGGGCACAAAGCTGAATGGTAATGTTCCTGCTCTGAAGAAGTACATGCCTGGATGGGGGCGGTCAAGAGCCAGTCGTCCAGATACGGAAACACCTGGAATCCTAGATGTCTCAGGTGAGCTGTCTCTACCGCCATACACTTGGTGAACATCCTGGGGGCTGTGGTGAGACCAAAGGGCAGAGCACGAAACTGATAATGACTGGCTCCCAGCCAGAAGTGTAGATGACTCCTTGATGCCCTGTCCATTTTTATGTGGTAGTAGGCGTCTTGGGGATCTATTGAGCACATCCAATTGTCTTTCCCTAATAATGGAAGTATATAGACTGCAGTGTCACCATCCAGAACTTGTCCTTCTTTACTGATTCGTTCAATCTGCTGAGGTCCAAGATGGGCCTCCAGTCCCCTGTACGTTTTGGCACTAAAAAGAATCTGGAGTAAGTTCCGGATCCTATTTGGTCTGCTGGGATGGTTTGGATGACTCGTTTTGACAGCGACTTGTTGACCTCCATGGTTGCCTTATCCCTGTGATTGGGTGGAACATCCGGGATCCTCTTGGGAACAAAGGGTGGAAGAGAAAAGGGTATGACATAACCTCTGGTAATAATTCTTTGTACACACTTGTCTTGAGTGATACCCAGCCAGGCTTCTGGATACAAAGAAATGCGACCCCCAACCGGCCCCAGCGAAGCACAGTTGGGCTCCACATTAGGAGTGCTGGTAAGGCTGGCCACGAAAGGAGTTATGACCTCCCTGGTTTTGTGGACCGCCCCTGCCTCTAGGGCGACGTCTACCATTTCCTCCTCTTCCTCTACCTCTGAAGGAGGAGTCACCCTGCGCATCCTGGAAAAATTTCTGGGACTTCTTGAACCACATTTTACCGCCCCACTGACCCTTAGGGTATGGTCTACAGGGGACAGTAAAACGTACTCCCATGGCAGAGAATGTTTTTCCTTCTTCATCGCACTGGGTGAGAGTGTCCTTTACCTTGGGTCCAAACAATGAGGAACCGTTGAAGGGGGCATTGGTAAAGGTAGAAATGAATGGTTCTGCAAGGTTACTCAAACACATCCAGGAATGACACCTTAAGGAAATTCCTGAACCTGCTGCTCTACTCGCTCCACTGGCTGCATACGAAATAAGCCGCATGGAAGAGTTGACGACAGAGTTCAAGGTGGACAACTGGGCAGACACCTTGTCAGGGACTCCCTCAGTACATGTACCTTGTAGAGAATCTCCTAACTCTTTAAGGAGATCTCTCTGAAGCCTCGTGAAGTGAGTAAGGTAATTCAGCAATCTAAGGGTAAATGTCGCTGAAGAGAAGATACATTTCCCATATTTGTCCATTGTTTGAGACTCCTTATTCTGCGGATGAACAGAAGTAGTCTCAGCTAGCTCCTTCTTAGTGGCCGCCGCCACCACCATGGCAACTATGGGAACACCTTTAGACAAAAAATCCTTTTCTGGGGGTGCAGAAAGAAACTTATTCAGTCTCCTGGGGACTGGCTGCATGGCATCAGGAGTATCCCTCACCTTTTGACTAACTAGCTCCATCAGTTCGTCGAAGGGTGGAGACACCCAAGAGGCTGAAGGTTGAGACCCGAAAGCCTTCAGGTACACTGACTCCTCTTCAGAAGGGATGACACTGGGCCAGCCGTACCTCTGTTTAAGGATTTCCAGGATGTCTATGAAGGAGACATCATCAGATGATGACTTGGGGGACACTTCTGACTCCTCGAGGTCAGTGTCAGAGGTCAGAAACTCATCCTGGAAGTCTACATGCTTCCTCTTACATGTCCTCTTCCGTGGAGGCTCCTTGGAAGGATATTCCGAGGAGATCTCTGAAGACTGGGGGCCACCAGCCGGTGGCTTCTGAGGCTCAGGATCTCTGCTGTCCATGGAGAGAGTAGGAGCTAAGACAGAAGTAGGTGCCTTGGGGGAAGAGTGTTGGTACCCCTGGTAGGAGCTGACGATCGGGACAGCACACTCCTCATCATCTCGAATGCCGACCTCTCTGGCTCCAAAGACCTCCCTGGATCCGAGAAGGCCAAGGACACCATCAGCTCAGAGATAGACGTAGGATCCGAACTCACCATCACCGACATGCCGAGAGGGGGGAGCTTCGGCCCCTAGACACTATGGACGGCACTGAGAGTGTTGGAGCAGAACTCGACTCCGAAACAGTCACAGGGGGAGCTGGAGCCGAGGGTTCCACCAGTGGTACCAAACACTCTGGCTCATAAAGACCAGCATGGCTCGGAGGAGGAATGATCGAAGGGGCCTTCATGAACTCAAGTGGCTCCGGAACCGACTGGTCGGAGCCAACAACAATTTAGGTAAAGCAGATGACTTCAACAGTCTCAGCACTACCCTCTCCACATCTTCTTACGATAAACTCCTGGAAGACCTGGATGACAGAGTAGGACAGTGGGATCTCTGCAGTATCGGAGACTTCAATTTAGGGGAGACCAGTAGAGGAGCCATAGACCGGCTCCGTGAAATGGTCTCAGTGGGCGGTTCCAAAATGCTTGGAACCGCCCCTGTAATCACAGTACTGCTCTCAATCGGCACCGAGCTCTGTGGAGCCGACAAGACAGTAGAAAGTCTGAAAGGGGTTGATGATGTACCACATATCTGTTGCATTGTCTGTAACCACTTGAAGAGATCCTGGGGGCCAAAGATGGTTCAGAGTGTTGAGTGCCTTGATCAGCACAAGCATCTCCTTGATATTTATGCGCTTGCATCTGTACTTGGTGTCCCACACCCGATGCACTTTTATCCCTTCAGGCAAAGTCCAAAGTGTCTGTGCTGACTGACTGCTTTGAAGCAGGCCTGGAGAAAGGGAGACCTGGACTTAAGGATATTTGTTGTCTCCACCAAAAGATTTCACTTCTGACAAACCCAAGCACTGCAATCTGAAAAGATAGTGTGCTGATCCTAAGATTAAAATGATTTCAAATACCACTGCATCTTTCTCATATGGAGTCTTGCCAGTGGTATCAGGAGAATTAAAGATGTCATGAGACCCCAAATCCTAAGGTTATTTCCTCACAGTGACTGAAGTCTGAGTGGAAAACCTGAAAATAGATCTAGATAAAGATCTGTTTTTTCTGTGGAAGAAAAACTCTTTGAACTGAGGTGTCTAGTTGACATCCCAAAAACACAATCCTGTAAGGAAGTGAAGAAAGACTTTTGAATATCCACTTGGAATACAGTTTGTACAGGAGATCTCTCACCCAAGAGAGAAGTTCCTGACACCTTGAAAAAGAATCTGCAAAAATAAGGAAGTCATCTAAATACGTAAAATGTGGATCGCATGTAACCTGCAATGAGCTATAACCAGAGCTAGACACTTTATGAACACTCTTGGTGTAGTGGATAGTTCAAAGTTTAAGGCAGAAAACTGATAATGTGATCCAGACATACAAACCCTTAAGAAACAGCTGAAGTCTGGATGAATAAGGATGTGATAATACGCATATTTTAAGTCTAGTGTTACCAGGAAATATGAAAGAGAAAGAAGAGGTAAAGGGTTGTGAAGTAACAACATTTTGAATTTGGCACCATCACAGACAGGTTTAGAAAAGAAAGATCCACAACTGTTTTTCTTTCTTTGGCACTAGGAACATCCTTGAATAATCCCCCCCCCCACAATGCCCAGGAAGGAGGAACTGGTTCTATCACTCCTTGAGACAGCATGGGATGAACAGGTGTAAGCAAAAAAGTCTGATCTGCAGGATGAGGAATGACACCCTGGAGTGGAGGAATTTTCTCCCACTGCCGTCTGTAACCTTGAGGAATGATTTTCAGAACCCATTTGTCTGAAACAATATGCTGCCAAAGAGAAAAACTGAGATTCAGACTTTCTGGAAGAGAAAAAGGGTGGTGGGGGGGGGTGTCTTGAATAGGCATTCAGACTTATTGAACTGTCATTGGGTTTGGGGAGGGTTGAGACGTCCTTTTCGAATCTCCTTGCCATCTGAATACTGAATAAGGAGAGAGAAAATCCCTTGGACAATTTGGAAAAGAATGGCTGAAAAATCTTACATTCCCTGGAGTAGCCTGGCGCTTTCATCACACTTTTTGATCTTCTCTGCAGGAGAGGGGGCAAACATTAAATCTCTATCCAAGGGAGAATTTAAAATCCCACTGTTTTACATCATCTGGGAGGTTCTGAGAATGCAGCAAAGCAAACCTCCTTAAAACAGTATCAGTGGCCATAGCCCTGAGGACAGTTACATATATGCATTGCAAATGAGTTTGCTAGGGGTATCATCTGTACAACAGAAGAAACTAAAGTACTTAAATCAGATTTTTCTTCACAAGAACAAACTTTAGATAAAGCATTCCTCGTACTTTCACAATTTGTCAGAACAAATTAATATACAATACATCTTCTTTCTGCTGTTCCCGTTAGGGGTCGCCACAGTGGATCATCTGTTTCCATTTCTTCTTGTCCTCTGCATCTTGCTCTGTCACACCAACCTCCTGCATGTCCTCTCTCACCACATCCATAAACCTTATCTTAGGCCTTCCTCTTTTCCTGTTACCTGGCAGCTTCATCCTTAACATCTTTTTCCCAATATACACTGCATCCCTCCTCAGCACATGTCCAAACCAATGTAATCTTACATCTCGGGCTTTGTCTCCAAACCTTCCAACCTGGGCTGACCCTCTAATATACTTATTCCTAATCCTGTCCACCCTCGTCACACCCAGTGCAAATCTTAACATCTTTAACTCTGCCATGTCCAGCTCTGACGCCTGCCTTTTTGTCAATGCCACTGTCTCCAACCCATATAACATAGCTGGTCTCACTACCCTCTTGTAGACTTTCCCTTTCACTCTTACTGGTACTCGTCTGTCACAAATCACTCCTGACACTCTTCTCCACCCACTCCATCCTGCCTGTACTCTCTTCCACACTCACCATTACTCTGAACTGTTGATCCCAAGTATTTAAACTCATCCACCTTCGCCACCTCTACTCCCTGCATCTTCACCATTCCTCTATCCTCCCTCTCATTCACATACATATATTATGTCTTACTCCTGCTGACCTTCCTTCCTCTACTCTAGAGCATATCTCCACCTCCACATGGTCTCCTCCACCTGTTCCCTATTCTCACTACAGATCACAATGTCGGTCTCCTCCATCTGTTCCCTACTCTCACTACAGATCACAATGTATATATACGATACTAACAATTCAAAATTCTAATTATACATAATGTGTATATACAATACTGACAATTCAAAATTCTGAATACTTTTCCTAGCCTTACTAGAAAGAGAAGGATTGGAATTAACTAAATGCTTAGCAGAGTGGAATCAACTAAGGCTGCAGCTGCTAGGTCAGGTTTGGGAATACTGTATAACATTTTAAAAGAATGAGGAACTTTACATATTCTATCTGCCTTTTTAGGGACAGCTTGCTGACCTTCAAGAAAACTACACTCAGTAAGACACACATCCTCTAAACCAGACAGGACAGGAAGAATGTGTGTGTAAATTCTGGAAAAATCATTCTGTCACAACTCAGAACTTTCTAAGGGACTGAGAAACCTCAATGTTCTCCCACTGAAAACACTGGGACATTCTAGCAATAGTATTAGAGAAAGAGAAAATCCCATCTGGAAAATCAGAAACTGCACTCTTCTCTGAATCTGAATCAGAAATCTGAGGACAAACCCCAGAGTCTGTCCTGAATCTTCCTGTACAGATTCAGAATCTTGAATGTCTTCAGGAAAAGATAAATCCCTCTTCCTTTACCAGAAACTACTTTACAAGGATCAATAGCTCGAATCAAGCCCCGAGCTAGTCCCTGGAAACTAATATCCAAAGAAATTTGAGGAGGGGTAGATACATGTTTGGTTTTCTGCTTCTTTTTGACAGCAAAAATGAGACCAACCATGTTATTAATGGCAAAGAATGATTCCCCAGGGATGGGCACAGCATTCTGACACAACAGGGAAACCTTCCCTGTTCCTCTCCCATGATGACAAGACTGACTCTCCCTTGCCCACTGAGGAGACTCCAACAGCCACAGATGCACCGACTAACCCCCAGTCCATGGTGGAAGTAGGTGCTCTACCAGAGGGATCAGGGATAAAAGGTAAGTGGTTTGAGGAACAAGCAGAGTCACCCATCTGTTGCTGAGTAAAATTGCTAGCCTGTTTTGGTGGCAAAGACTGTTTGCCTAACTTTTTTTTTTGTGTGTGGCTGAAAGAAGTACCAACTGTGGGACTGGTAGTCTGTTCCACGGTCAAGCCAAAAGTGGTGCCTCTTTCATAAGGAAGACAAGCAGCAAATCCCTGTAAAACTAACAGTCAACAAAAAATACTGTTTTGACAGCAAAACACAGTAAAAAAGCACATTAAAACAGTATGACAGCCCCACAATGGAAAAATGAAAATTTTTTTTCCAACAGAAAATATATTTTCAGTTAATTTACACTACTTTTAAACTGACAGAAAGAAATGACTGCTCTGTTTAACAAAAATTAGTGTGGAGACAGTCTGTTAAATAACACTCAACTTTAAAATAACTTTCTTGAAGAGAAACGTAATTAAACATTAACAAAAATGTAAGAAAATGGAAGTTTTTCTCCCCAAAGGAACTTATCTGCCCAGCTAGGAAAAGCACAAGCAGATGGTTGATCCTCAAAAGCCTAAGAGGAGTGTACTCTTTGGTGGCAGTAAAGCTCTGAAGGGTTTTGCTCCCAAACTTGCCATTTAGTCAGCTCTGCTGCATGGAAGGTGCCCTGAAGATTTGGAAGCTGGACGGGCATTATATTCATGGAAGGATATAACCCATACAGCTAAGTCTGCTGTAGCAGTGATCAATATGAAGAACATCTAAGAGACCTAAAAACATTTTTATTGCTTGATCTTGCTAGCCATATCTATAGGTAAGAGCTTCCAGTTTCTCAGTTATTATCATATGTTAAGTTTCTTGCTACATATCCTTAACTGCCATAACAGGACTCTTTTTAACCCATACTCCTAAATACTTCATTTTGTCACATCCCCATAAATATGGGTATTGCTGAACCATTTCACATTTGGGTTTATAGTTTACAGCTAAAGCATTTGCTTTATCTTCATTAGAACTGTCTTAGAATGTTCCACAGCACTGAGATGTCCTTTTCTAATTTTATCAGGTAGAAAATATCATCTGCAAATAAAACTCACTTTTCTTGGTTACCATGCCAATTATATCGCTGAATTTCTGAGTCTTTTATTTCTTTGCCAATGGTTCTAAACATAGTGCAAATAATACAGGGGGGAGAGGACACCGCTGTCTGGTTTCCCTATTCAGACAGAAAAAGCATCAATCTTAACATGTTTTGTAAAAATGTGAATAGAATATTAAGTAGCTGCCTCTAGGATGGATTTGGAGTAAATCCCTTTAAAAAAATAAAAAACAGTGTTGACATTACCTAGGAGGGATTTACAACAAAAGGAAATGGTTTGTTTAATACTGCAATGCCTTGCTTGTTACCCTCAAATGAAATGAACAAACTAATCCGATTTTCTAATTTCCTTAGTCTTGTCCAAATAAAATCTTAGTTGCCTGTGAACATCTAGCAAATGGAGAATCCTTTCACCTCAATTTTGAGGGTTAGGAAAAGGGCAAGAAGGTGTATATACTGGTTGAGAGATATTTCATTAACCACCTTAGGCATAAAGAATGGGTTATGTCCCTGTGGAAAACCAAAAAGGTGGAACAGACATTGGTGTTTGCAACTCGGAGACCATTTTTTGCAGAAGTTAGGGCAACAAGAACAACTATTTTCCATGTAAAAAATTTTAAAGAAGCAGAATAACCAGGTATAAAAGAAGGTACAGTTATTTTGCCAAACACACAGTTCAAGTGTCATAGAGGAAGGATAGTCTTTCTGGGGGCCTAATATGCAGGATGCCTTTTTAAGAACTGCTTAAACTCAAAGCATGAAGTAAGAGGTGTATCTATGGAAGACAAGCTGAAATAGCTGACAAATGCACCTTAACTTGTTCACTCCAATGGAGCTCTGGATGTTTGTACTCTAGCTTTCACTGACTGATTCCTGAGCTTTTTGACAAAATCAAGTTATGTTCTCAACATTTCAAACAAATGTCCACATCACCAGAGTCATAAGGGTTACAAAAGAAATACAAATTGCAAATTGTTCTGCACAAATAAATCTTTACAGTAGCAGCGTTCATAAGTTTCTAAGTCTTAAACTGGATTTTGTAAGTCATAACAACCACAATTAATACTAATTACTTACAATATCTCAGTAACCACACACAGACAAACAAAATGCTGCTGACAGCATGTGTGTATCTGTGAGTTTCATATGAGGTGATGTAGTTCTATGTTACTTGACTGTTTCTGATACATTTCAAAAAATATGAAAACTATGATAATATAAATAGTATATGAACAACTGGTATTTCTTTAACAGCACTAGCCAGAGATCAAATATCAGGACAATGGTTTGCCCATCATAAAAGTTTTAAGATGAAATCATTCTATAGCTTGCATGTAGCATGGTTTTAGAATTACTGCAAATATGAACAGACTATATTAGACACTTATAGGCATTAGCAGGGTGTAACTACAGAAACGCCTGGAGGCATCACTAAGCTGTAATGAGTTAATGGGTGTATACGCCAGACCACAACTGAGTAGTTTACACAGACATGGGAGGATAGAAGGTACCCCTGCCTGACTGGCACTAAAAGAGAGCGCTGGGTCCCCAACAGAAAATCCTTTCCATCTTGATATCAAATATTTTCTAGTTATAATTTTTCTAGACTTCTTTATCACCTGTAGTACATACTCGGAATAAGGATGGCTAAAGTTAATTTAAAAGTACATCATACATACTGGAAGTCTGACAGTTGGTTTGGGGAATGAAAGACCCCATATGCTGTGTGCGCAAGTCCATCCTGTGAAGGTAATATGTGGTAATCGCCTTTGGCCCGATGGAAAAGAAAGGATAATTAATACAGTATGGGCCAAAACAGAGTCAACAGAATTTTTATTTTATTTTTATTTATTTTACATTTGTTGACCGGGATAGTCCGACTGGATGCATGTAGATTTTCAGCGGAGGCCCGGGGAGAAAAGCTCCAAGGATAAGCAGATACAGCATTACATAATACCAGCATTACATATTACAAACAGACTATTTACAGAGATTACATAAATAAGCAAGTTAAACAAGTTCCACAGGTTACAGTTAATCCTGAGCACAAGTCAGGATTAAATTAAATTACACAGGAAACTGGTTAACAGATTTTTACACATTCTACAGAGAGTTAGCCAGGCTTGATACATTGACATAGCCAGTTAAGTGACAAATGTTGTTTGAGTCTAGTTTTAAATTGACCTATGGTGGAAAGTAAGGTAATATCAGCTGGAAAAGAGTTCCAGGTTCTACTTACAGAGTTTGCAAAGAGAGAATCACCGGCTGTGTTATTAATTTTGCTAGTCTGAATTAGTAGTTTGTTAGAGGATCGAAGCGGTCTAGGATTGTTATAGGGGGTGATAATATTTTTAAGTGCAGGAGTATTGTCCGGATTATAGAGGATTTTATAGGCCATAATCAGTTGGTTATACTGGATTAGGCTGGGTAGTTCAAGCCACCCAAGCTGATTTAGACTGATGCAATGATGTGTCCTAAAAGGCAGCTCAGTGGCAAACCTGGCAATGTGGTTGTAGCAAATTGAGAGTTTGTTAAGGACAGTCTTGTTTAAATTTGAGAGTAGAGGGGATGCATACAGAAGGGATGAAAGAAGGTGAGAGCGAGCTATGGCAATTTTAGCTGGAGGGGTTAGGAAGGCTTTTATTCTGTAAAGTGACCCTAGTTTTTTATTGATGGTTTTGATAGTTTGGTTAACATGTAGGTCAAATTTTAGATTATTGTCTATGATGACACCTAATAGTTTTGTAGATGGGTCAGGGGAGATTATTGTGCCATCATTTGATTTTATGGTAAAGGTGAAAGAGGTAGACCTACGTGTTGGTGAAAATAACAGCATTTTAGTTTTTTTGGGATTTAGGATCAGACGATGTTCAGAAAGCCAGTTTTCTACTGTATTAAAGTTGGTCTGGGCAGCTAACCATAACTCTACTGGAGATGTGGCTGAGCAAATCAGAGTAGAGTCATCAGCATATTGGATACAGCTGACTTTTGGGATGACAGTATAAAGGTCGTTAATGAAGATGGAGAACAGCAAGGGCCCTAGTATAGAGCCTTGTGGTACTCCAAGGCTGTTAGGTAGAAGTTTGTTCTGCCAGAGGACAGCCTGATGTCGACCATTCAGGTAGGATTGAAACCACTGGAGGGCTCCAGTATCTAGACAGAATGTTTGCAGGGTGTGGATTAAAAGTTGGTGATCAACCATATCGAATGCCTTGGAAAGATCCAAAAAGAGGGCTGAGGATACATAATTATTGTTGCGATTATGGTTTATGGTGTTAGTAAAGGCTAGGAGGGCTGAAGTAGTGCTGTAATGAGGAAGGAAGCCATGCTGAGTGTCTGCCATAAGGCAATTCTGGATTAGGTGGTGCATGAGTTGTCTATGAATACATTTTTCCATAATCTTTGCAAGTGGACAGAGTATAGCTATTGGCCTATAATTGGAGAATTCAGTAGAGCTGCCTCCTTTGTGAAGTGAGATTACATAGGATATTTTCCAGATGGTGGGAATTTTAGCTTCTACTATGGTTCGATTCATTAGTATTGAGACGGGGTACGCAATAGCATCAGCTGATTTTTGAAGGTACTCGGCAGCGAGTTGATCAGCAGAAAGTGTAGTGGGTTTTAATTTTTTGATCAAGGTACGGATAAGTGAAGTGGCGACTGGTTGGAAGCTGAACGTGAGTAGGTTTCTAGGGGTGCTACTTTCAGGACCAGGGGAGCTAGGAGGTAGTTGGCTAGCTAGGGCTTGAACTGTCTCAGTTAAGAATTGGTTAAAACTATCAGAAACATCTTCAGGGGTTTTATCAATAGTAGCAGCAGGGATTGGGGGTTGAAGTTTATCCAGGATGTAGTAGATTATTTAAACCTGCCCAAAACTTCTGAGGGTTATTTTGATTTACTGTCTGTAAATTACAGTAGTATTGTTTTTTGTCTTGTAAAATTGATTTTTTGGTTTTGTTCTTGAATTGCTTGTATTTAATGTGATCTTGAGGGTCTTTAGAAGAACGCCATAAAGCCCATGCTTTGTTTCTAAGGGTAATTTTGAGTTTAGACTCTATAGAAAGCCATGGTGCAGTTTTGCCTTGGTTCTCTTTGAACGAACAGGTGCATGCAAATCAACGATCTCAAGGAATTTGTTGTTAAAGTATGCTACTGCTTCCTCTAAGGGGAGGTGTTTTAAAATAGACCAATTACATGAGTTTAGTTCTTGTTGGAATTTGGCAGGGTCAAAGTTTTTATTGTTTCTAACCTTTCTGAGTAAGGGTTGTTGGGAATTAATGGTTTTGTGCTTAATTACATATGTGAGAAGGTGATCGCTTATGCCATTAATGAGGGTACCAGAGGTGTACAGTTGGGGGTGACTGTTTATGAGTACCCAGTCAAGTATACTTTCTTTTTGGTTGGGTTTACCTATCCTGGTAGGGGTGGATATGACTTGTGTAAATGCATGCAGGTTAATATGGGTGGTTGGGGATTCTGAGGAACAGGTGCCCCAGTCTATGTTAAAGTCTCCAAATAGTAGGGTTTCTTGGGGGTAGTGACATGATAGCCAGTGCAGGATATCTTCAAATGTAGATATATTGTTACCTGGGGGAATGTACATACAGATGATATTAATGCATTTATTTTTATTAAGTTGCAATTTGGTGGCAAGAATCTCTGAGTTATTAATCTGAGGAGGATGTATTACATCTATGGTGACATTCAACTCAGATTTATAGAGGACGGCTACCCCACCCCCTTCCTCAAAGCACGATCCAGCCTGTGTATGTTGTACCCAGGTGGTAACACTTCATTGTCTTTAGTGTTAGGTTTTAACCAGGTTTCAGATAAACAGAGAATCTCAGGGGAGTGGACATCCAGAAGTGCATGCAATTCATGTACCTTGTTATTAATGCTTCTAATACTGAGATGACAGACTAGGAGAGAATTAGTTGGCCTATTAATTGTAGGTATGTAGCTTAGATTGCAAGTAGAGGGGGGTATGTGTATCTGAAGTGAGTGGGCCAGGGTTGGGGTGAATATCACTACCAAGTATTAGGTTGAGTCTATACTTGGTGATGAACTTCAGGAATTTGTTTATTAGTTTGTGGGAGTGTTAGGATCTAGAGCTAATGTGCCTGGGGTTGAGATGTTTATAGACCGAACAAGATGTTGGATAGAATCTGGTACTGTAAGTATGGTTGAAGGTGGAAGGATTTACAGCTGGGGTGATAGTATGGCCTTTTGGGACCTGAAATCCCATGAGAAACTGGTTTTCATACAAGGTAAGGAGGTATGGTGTGAACAAGAGGGGCAGTAAAGAGGAGTATATCATTATCTGTGATTCAGCTAGTGAGTTAAGGAACTGTTTTACCTGGTGATGCAACACCAGAAGATAGAGTGGTGAGGTAATGGTACTGGAAGGGGGATGGGAGAATGCCAGATGAAAGCTAATAGGTGCTATTAAAATGTAGGTAGTAGAATGGGGGTGGGTGGAATTATCCCAGCTGAAAGCAGATAGTATCTAGAAAGTGGGGGAGTGGCTATAGTACTATAAATTTAGAGGTTCTGGGGGCGGGAGGGAGGGAAGCGAAGAGAGCCCAAGGGTAGCGAGGGCGAAAGTAGCGGGGCTATTGCAGTTTACAAGGTTTCCTAAGGTGTCCTAAGATATAAGGTAAGTATTACAGCTCTTAATGTAAGAGTCAATTTACTTCAGTTACAGGGGAAGGAGGCAACCACTCAAGTAGAAAGAAAGAGCCCTATGGCTGACCAATATGGTGACCTGCTTAATTACAAAGCACTGTAAGGGAAAGCTTAACAAATGCTTTTTGTGTGTGCAACCTACTCTGTTTAAATGTTGAGAGAAACTGATTGCAGTCCTGTAGACACCGTTTTGTAGGGAACTGTAGTGTTCAATCTGTTTAAATGTTGAGAGAAACTGATTGCAGTCCTGCAGACACCATTTTGTACGTAACTGTAGAGTTCAATCTGTTTAAATGTTGAGAGAAACTGAGTGCAGTCCTGTAGACACCGTTTTGTAGGGAACTGTAGAGTTCAAACTAAGTCACACCAGGTCAGCCAGGGGGGGAAGAGAGAGGGAAATCCTAAGCACCTAGATTTGAAAATGATAACTATAAAATAATAATAAAATAAGAATAAAAAGAATAACTTTGTGATTGTCCTTCTGACTCTTCAGGAGGACGTTTTCAGTAAGAGGAAAGGGAGGAAGGCATAACGGAATTGCCCTCTACATATGACAGAAAAAGAAATCCATTTCTTAGGCTTTTTTCCGGGGGGTCCTAGAAGACAATATTTCAAAATGATGGCTCAGACTGGAGGCAAAAAGAGCTATCTCTGGAGCTGTCCACTGGTGGACCAAGTGCCAGAAGACCTCCCTGCTCAACACCCATTTGTTTAAGTCTGCCTTTAATTTACTCAGATAACCTGTCAAGCTACTCTATTCTGATGGAATCACAATCTTTCTCCAAGCAATGTCCCAAACAACCAATGGTGATAGAGACTATAGTGTCAAAATCAATGCTTTCAATTGTTTTATATTTGTATGTTCTTTTCCTTCCTTTTTTGATCAGTCTTTGTACCTTGAAACCATCTGAACAAGCTCTCCGTGCCTTGTCTGATGCAGCTGTGGAAATACTTTGAAGAGGAGAAGGTATTAGAAATGGAATACCTGGACTTAATTTTATTTGAGTGATACACCAATGCAGTGCTTTTTCAAAAATGGAAAGACAGTAACTAAGAAAGACAGGGCATAACAGTGCTGTGCTCAAACAGACTTTAGTTAACACTGAATTTTTTTCATGTGCAGTTTGACAACTTAAATCATCTATATGTTAGATGCCATATATCCCAGGGCTAAGAGAATCTCTCCCGCAGAGGTGAAAGATAGGTATGTCAAGGATAGGACCTGTTAAAAATGGAATCTTTATTAAAGGGGAAAAAATCATAAGGGATGTGTAGAGATGACAACCTAAAAACACAAGGGAATGGGAAGGTAGAAGATTGTAGTTACTGAAATTCAGAGTGCAGCCTAAGTTCTGGAAAAGACTGACAGTGAGCTTTAAATCATGTAGAATTCTCTGAAAGAAAGTGGCTTTAGTTAGAAAATCTTCTAAATAAAAGCAGACATGGATACCTCAGAGACTGCAGAATGCTATGACAGGGCTATACACTTTGCCTTTTGAGCTTTCCACTACTTCAGTTTACTGTTTTGTGAACACTCTTCGAAGTGTAATCTTAAAATCTTCTGTGCAGAGGATGGATGGAAATGTGTAATCAAGCATCTTTGAAGTCCATGGTATTCAGAAAAGCATTTTGGAAAAAAATTCACAGGAAAAATAAAACAAACTTTGAAGCATTAACATCTTGAGTTACGGAATGCTCAAACAAGTGTTCATGACAGAAAGGTCCAGGGTTAATATTTAAAGTACCTATTTTCTTGGGATTATGATAAACCTGGAGTAGAACCCTTTTCTTTTGATTGTATGGAACAGGTTCTATTACAACTTGGTGTAAAAGTTCTAAAATGATGGGAGAGACTAAATGTTACTGGTTCTGAGGCATCTGTAGAATTGAGTGATGAAAAGGAATGGGAAACATGTGGATCACAGATTACATGCCAAGGCAGAGCTAGCCACTCAGTGATGTAAAAATTGGCTCTACAAGATTTGTTAATGTTGACTAACGTTGCCAAAAATGGACATGCACATTTGCTGGTTATAAGTGGGTTCAGGATTCTGCCTACTCAGACCTATAACCCATGCTAACGAAAGGAAGGGTCTATGTGCCCCTTACTGGCCAGTGTGTGCCTACCATAAAGCACTTTGTCAATTTAATGTCTGGCTGGTGTTCAACTAGCGCAGCTTGGGTTACCTAGGATAGCTGAATGTAAAGCCAATCAACCTGCCAAACATGAACTAAGGACAGCTACATTCAATACAGGTTCGCTGACAGGGCACAGCTTGGAAGCAGATGGCATGACGGTAAAGTGGAGGTTGAACATCCTCTGTATCCAGAAAAACACATGGAAGGTCAGTGCAACAAAGCAACTTGGCTTGGAATATAGAGTCTACTACACAGGCGGTAGAACTAGAAATTGTGGGTGAATTGTAGTGATTGTACTCATGCTAGTAAGGAGGTAGCTAAGGATATGTGTGTGTATGTGCGTGCGCACGTGTGGAGTTACTTAGGATAATACATTTCTTATTGATGGCCTCTATCCATAAGGGACATGGGGGCCAGATCAGGGTGAAATTTACGATTTCACATACAATTGTCAAGGTTTGTTTGAACAGGGACAGGGATAAACTTTTGTTTTATATGAACAGGAAGCCTATTCCATAGTGCAGGGATTCTTTGGGACACGTCTATCTCTCCAGCACATTTTATGTGACAAGCAAAGTTCAGATCCCAACTTGTGCAAATGCAACAGATCCATCAGGGCTGGTCCTAAGGAAGAAGCCCTGTAAACCAGGTAAAGATCCCCTCTCAGCAGTCTGTAGGAGACTGAATACAATTAGTGCAGGACAAGCTATTCATGCCCTGAAAATTCCTGGTGAGAAAATTGTGGGCATTCCAACTGTTGCAAGTGTCTGGTTAGTTACAAGCCAAAGGGTCAATGATACGTCTGATAAGGGTCAAGCAGGGTGGTACTAAAACTTCCTTGGACCTGGATGCTATACCCTTACCAATAAGTTGGGCAACATAGAATGATTTTCTTAGTCTTAGTTACATGTTGGTCAAAGGCCAGATTGCTGTCTACATATGTTAAAGAAGCACCCCAGGAGGAACAACACAATGCTGAAACCACACTTTAAAGACAGCACATAAAATAAAAATAAAATACAAGAACACAATGTTTCACCGCGTTTTCGTCTTACACAGAAACTTCATCAGATATGAGCTTACCATTCACCCAAACCATATATAAATACATGAAATTCCCCAATAAAACAAATAATCAACACCACTTCCAATCTCCACCCAAATAGTCAATCACTCCAGAATGAAGAAACTACATTTGAAGGTATTAAAAAATGTATGTGTATATGATAACAATGACAAATTTAAATATTCATCCCATAATGAATCAAAATATACTACAATAAAAGATCAAAAAGAAACAATTTGATGGCAAAGAATATTAAAAAATATGTATATCTATTCCTTCTTAATTTATAACTACAATGTTAAAATATCTTTATGTTGTGCAACACTACCATCTACTGGCCATACTATAAAAGTAAAAGAGTTTAGCTGCCCTTAACTCAAGTACTGGTGCTAAAAAGACCATATCATTTAAACCAGGGAACCTGATGGCTTCAAAAACAATCTGCCAATACAGTTCCCTGTATTCCAAGCTAGTCTCTACATTTGTAGGTGCTGATTTTCCCGTGTTTTACAAATGTATGTTCAAACCTTTTGTTCTCTAAAGCATTTTTAATATTCAAGCCTTTTCGATATATCCACTTAAGAGGTCTTTTAAAAATTACATTTAAATTGGAGATACTAGAAAATTCTGCCCATTCTTTTTCAATTGTATTTCTAACCACACTAGCATCCCCATCATAAGTGATAACCAAGGCTCCTTAGTCTTGTTTCATTGATGGGACCATTCTGATCCATGCATCCATTACCTTTCCCTTAATATGGGTGCAAACCTAGTGCTGCTCCTTTCCAAGACCTCCTCATAAACTTGCAGCAATACATTTTCAGGATACCCTCTTGCTTTAAACATGTTAATTAAAAAAATGACACTCATTCCTAAAATCATCCTCCTCTGAAATTATTCTACTCACCTGAACAAACTGGACCTTTACCAAACCTCTTTTGATAGAATGGGTGAGCACTTGTATAATACAGGTATGAATTCGAAAAGGTTTCTTTTCTGAACACCTTGGATTTAAACCTACCATTATGATTTGAAATATTAATGTCCAAATAGTTCATTTCATTATATTTTATCTCATAAGTAAATCTTAAAAAGGTGGTAGTATTGGCCATATGATTAAACTCTAAAAACGTTTCTTCTGTATCTACCCAAAATAAGCAAATATCATCCAAAAATTGTCTATATAGGTTCCAACATTCCTTATATTCTGAATTAAATATATATTTTTGCTCCCAGTATGACAGGATGACATTTGCATAAGTAAGTGCACAATTAGCCCCCATTGCAACACCCCTAGGTTTTTGAAAGAATTCATTCTCAAAGAAAATAAAATTATTTTTCAGTACTATATCCATTAAAATAAATAGGTATGAAACTCATTAAATGATAACCCATCGTAACCACTTAAAACCTCCTCAAACCACTCCAGCCCTAGCTTGTGCGGTATAGAGGTGAATAAGTCAACATCTATAGTAATAAAACTCACTTTCCTAGTATATACACTATTATCCACCCTGTTTAGTAAATCCCAAGAATCTTTCAAATTACTCATACCCGTCATAGAAAACGTTTTAAGCTTTACATCTATATATTTCGGCAAAGGGGTTATAACAGAGCCTTCAGCAGACACAATGGGTTAAGGGGAGAGTTGTTGGTATCTTTGTGTACCTTCAGTATACTGAATATAGTGGGAACTCTAGGTTTTTCTACATGTAAAAATTCTAAGTATCCAAATCTATGAGTCCCTCTAACAACAAGTCATTCAAACACAGAAAAATCTTTTTATACACTATGTTGATCTCGTTCAAAGATACCCCAATATATTTTGTATAATCATTCAAGATTTCCATCATCTTACCTTCATAAATGATGTTATCCATAAAAACCACCCACCCCTTTTATCTGGTTTCATAACCCTTATTAATTCATTATCCCCAAGTTCTTTAAGTAAATCCCTCTCTTTCTTGGTTAAATTAGGCCTAACCTTATTTTCTTTTATCACTCATCTCAATTCTTTTTCAACCATTAACTCAAAATACCTAAGCTGGGGGGGGGTAATGGAGGATTATAAATACATTTCTAATAAATCCTTTGTCCTACTTGTTCTTTCTTGACTATTAAAAATTAATTGTAAATTATTTTTTCTAATAAATAATTAAAAATCCATAACTGCCCAACTAACATCCACTTTTCTTCTGGGTATAAATTTAAAACCCTTGGAAAACAATTTGAAATGACCTTTCTACAATGTCTACATATGTTCCCAGATCTCTTACTACTGGGTTGACTCTTAAGGATGTTTTATCGATGGAGTAATTAATATGGGTTGACAGTTTCCCAAAAGGCATTATAATGCATTTTTGGTATTGAGCTTTAGGCCATGGGTTTGGCACAAGTCATTTTACTGTGTTAAACCCTCTTGCAAGATGTTGGTGTATTGGGGGGGATCTATGACAGCTCCCAATTTACAGTCATCTGCAAACTTGGTGAGGCACAGGTCTTGAACATTAGCTTTGACTTCTGAAAAATAGATGACAAGAGTGGGAGTACGTACCCCTGGGGTTCTCCACTGGTAACCAGCCTCTTGGCAAAGGAGGTCTCACTGATCCTGACTTCTTGGGTCCCATCTGTGAACCAGCTGGCAATCCAGTAAGTTATGTAGGGATTTATGCCTAGCTCAGTGAGCTTATTAATAATGCCTGAGTGGGATATTGTATTGAATAACTTGCCTGGGTCAAGATACGCAGAATGCACTACTTTAACCTCATCCTTTGTCTAAATAGATAAGACCCTTCTTTAACAAAGCCAAATTGGGAAAGGTCCAGTGTCTGGAGGTTGCCAATGTCCTAGTTTCTCATTTCCATGATAATTTGTTCCATGGCTTAGCATATTAGGCTTGTTAGACTGACAACCTAGTATGAAAATATTAACCTAATAAACCAACAGAGTCTTTACAAGCCTAGCCATGCAACCCAACCCAGTTTTGTACTAGAGTCCCTTGGACACCTATATTGTAGGGTATGTTAGTAAAGAGGTAGGTAAGGGTTATGTGGGGGGTATGTTAGCTGAGGATTAATTTACTTACTGTCAACCTCTGTGCATCAAGAGACATGGGGGCCAGACCAGAGGTGACTCTAATTTCCCATCCAATGATCAAGGTTTCTTTCTGAACACAGTCAGGGATGAAGTCTGCTTCAAATAGATGGGGAGTTTATTCCATAACGAGAGAATTCTTTGAGACACATATTGGTCCCACAAGCAAATATTTATTTCTCAAAGTTCAAGTCCTTGGATCTAGTATTTTTTGTGTTGTTTGTCTTGTGGATGTGCAAGAGATCCATCAGAACTGGATCGAAGGACACCTTTTATGCTAGGCACAGATCATCTTTCAGTAACCTGTAGGAGATGGAGTACAGAGATAGGACCTTAAGGAGATCCATGTAGGACAGGGTATTCATACCCTGGAGTCTCCTACTGTGAAACCTTTGATGGCATCCCAACTGTTGCAATTCTCTGGCTAGGTACATGCCAAATGGTGCACTGTCCTCAATGACAGGTCTGATAAGGGCTGAGTAGAGTGGTACTATTACTCCCTTGGACCTGGATGCCATACCTTTGCTTACGAGTTGAGTGACCTAGAATTATTTTCATACTATCTTGGTCACTTGTTTGAACACCAGATTATGGTCTACATATGTTCTGAGATCCTCAACTATTCAGTCAACTCTTAGGGTTGTTTCACCAATGAAGTAATCAGCTTGGGTGGTTGCTTTCCCAGAGGGCTCTATAATGCATTTCTCTGCATTGAGTTTTAATCCACAGCTTTTGCACCATTTGTTTGTGTTAGACCCTCTTGTAAGATGTTGGTGTCGTGAGGGGAAGCTAAATTTACAATTTAGTCAACTGCGAATTTGGTGAGCCAGTGATGTTTGACATTAGCCTTGACTTCCAAGAAGTAGATGCCAAACAGGAGTGGGCCCAACACAGAGCCCAAGAGTACTCTGCTGGTGATCAGTCTCTTGGCGGAGGTGGTCTCACTGATCCCTGACTTCTTGGGTCCTGTCAGCCAGCTGGCAACCCAGAGAGTTATGTACGGATTTATACCTGGTTCCAAGAATTTGTCAACAATAACTGAGAGGGGTATTGTATCGAATACCTAGGCCAGGTCAAGGTGGGTGGTATGCATCATTTTCTCCTCATCCACAGCCATTATGACCCTCTCAAAAAAATCTACCAGTTTAGGTATGGCCTTCCCTTAATAACGCCAAACTGGAATGGGTCCAGCGTCTGTAGGCTGTCAATATCCTTACTGATGATTTCCATGATAATTCGTTCCACGGCTTTGAATATTAAACTTGTTCAAACTGATAGGTCTGTAGCTCTCAGGGTCAGTTGATGGTCCAAATGTATGAAGAGGCATGGCTGTTTCAGCCCTCCATTCACCTGGCACATAACCTGTCTTGAGGCTGTAGTTGAAAATTGCCTCAAGCGGTCCTGCTAGGTCATGTTTTAGGCTACTTAGGTTTAGGCGTATCAGTCTGTAGTTCCCTGGGTCAGGTGATGCAGATGATGGTCCACCTATGTGGAGGGGAATGACTGTTGTGATCCTCAATTCACTTGGAATGCAGCCTGTTTCAAGGCTGTAGGTGAAGAATGCCTCAAGTGGACCTGATAGGTTGTGTTTTAGACTGGTCAGTAGGCAACTGGGGATGCTGTTGGGACCCACAGTGACGATGTTCTTGGCTTTAGCAAGTGGTGACAGCAGCTGGTCCCTACTAATAAGAGGGTATTTTACCTGGTGGAGCTGGGGAGTGAAGTCTGAGCTGAATTTATCAGATAGTAGATTTGCTATGTTACCCTGAATGGTGAAGGTGGTATTGTTCACCACCAGTTCAGTACACTGCGCTGTGCTACCTTTAAGGCTTTTGACATAGCTGAAGAAAGCCTTGTGATTGTTCTTAACCTGCAAGGCTTTCCTGACCTCTTAGTTGGCCTTCTTGGACTTTATTAGACCTCTTAGTTTCTTGTCAAGTTGTATAAGATAGCACTTGTCTTTAAGGGTGTTGCTTTTCTCAGCTTTGGCCATGAGTTTTCTTCTTTTATTATATACCAAGTTTAAATGAGGATTCTACCTGCAGGATTTGTTTTTGTTTGTTTTGGTGTTACATCTTGTACGTACCTCAGCTTCTAAGCAGCTATTCACGTTTGCATAAGAAAGCTGAATAATTCTCCATAGGTAGCTGTGATCTCGGGGTCAGGGGAAGCCTTGAATTTTGACAAACTGTCAGTTAATAAGACGTACTTTTTCTTAGAATAGATCCTAACTATTACTGGTATTGCTAGCTTTTCCAGATTGATTGTTACATCAAAGCAAACAACTTTGTGATTCAATTTCACTAGTATGGATGTGACATGGGGGGGGGGGGGGCAATGCTCTACATTGTTGGCAAGTGCCAGATCCAGTATGTTTGATCCTCTGGTGGGAGCGTGCACTGCATGTTCCAATGAGTTTGTGTAAACAAAGTCCAGGGAGCACTATGTCTGTGAGTTTGAGGCAGTAAAAGTTTCCCAGTCTATAGAAGGGTAGTTAAAGTTAACCATGAATAGGGTGTTTGGTTGGAAGGTGACCACCTCTACAAGGTTTAGGTAAGAGTCATTAAGTCGCTAGAGGCACAGATGGTGACCTGTAGCTAGTCATGATATGGTGAGGGCCCTTATCTATGCTGACTTGCCCATGGATGAGCTCTATGGTATCATCTTGCTTAGCCAGCCTAGAGGTATGTCTGTTGCTAACAGATTGAGACACTTCCATCTTTGGCCCCAGTTTGTACTGTTTTTGGTTTAAATGTATGGGAGACACTGTAGCCTTGCACTGCCAGAGTATTTTCTAAGGCTTTAAACCAAGTTTTGTCAACAAAAGAGGAAAAAGTTTTAAAAATTTCTTTCAGGCTAAATTAATTTTGTCTAGAGGCATTCCTTTCAGAGTAGGAATGTCCAGGTGTTACAATTGCAATTTTTGTTCTTATTTATACACAGGAATCATTGAAGTTACTATTAATAACTTGTAAATCGAAGTTTGTTGTCTACTGAATTCTTTGTGCTTCGTGTAATGCTTTTTATATTGGTATAACTACTAGGGAGCTTCATTCAAGAGTGTCTGAACATTTGTATGCAAGTCAGACTAAAAATGATAAGAATACTCTCAGTAGACATTTAATAGCAGTAATTGTAAAGGAGATTTTAAAGTGATTGTTTTAGACCAGGTTTGTAACTATGACCATGGTTTAAATGCTGAAGATGTGCTGGACTGGAGGGAATACATCTGGCAGGTTAGGCTGGATGCATGTTACCCTCCAGCCTTAATGATAGGGAAAACTTTAAGGTGTTTTAAAGAGAAAGAAAATTAGGCACTAATTGTCTAATTATTCAATTAACTTTATGTATATAAGTATTTGGGATTTAAATATTATTCAGTCTGAAGAAGTCTTGCTACAGAGACAAAAGCACTTACTGAATGAACTCTATGCTGAATAATGTCTTCGATGTTTTAATAATTTTATGTGTTTTTTAAACTGCTTCTCCTAGTATTCTTTCTTTTGTTAACGGTTTATTTTCTGTGTTTTCTATTGTTATTTCTGTTATTCTTATGAAACAGCTATTAGCAATGCAAACACATTATGTCACATTATGCTGTGCTGCTGTATTCTAATATGTATATATGGCATTTTTACAAAATACTAGTATGTCAGGCTGTATCACTAACAGCTTAAACTGCAATTATAAACCAAAACCGGGACACATTTTCAATGCAAATAAGCTGTTTCTAAAGGAAAATCTAGAAGAAAGAACTTATTTTCTACAAACAGTGCTTCCTCATATTTGACTGAAAGGTTCAAAAGTGAACAGACCATCTTCTATTGCATAAGCAAAATACACCATTTAGCTTAGTAATATTTCAAGCTTTCACAAAATATGAGAAGACAGTTGTTTGCAAGTGTTTGCCTCATCGTTCACTGGGAGCTGCGTACATACGGTTTCTCTTAAAGATGGACCGAACTGTATTTTGTATGTAGTTCAGAGACTTCTCATTAGAACAAGCTTACTATATGCGACTTGCAGGTAACAGAATAGCTCGAGAGAACCTGAGAAGTATCCGCAGGGGGAAAGATAAGACAGTATTAGAAACAAATTAAATGAAATAATAAGGAAAACATCCAAGCAGAAAAAATAAAATGTTTAAATGCTGTAAAAAAGTAGATTCTGCCAGTAGATGAACTGTAGGCATCTGCACTGGTCAATGCATCAGTTGCAGTGTGCATGTTTTATTACTTAATCAGTACGTAGCTTACAGCTGGCAAATGCAAGGAAACTGTAGCCAATATGCCAAGCTCCAGTCCAACAAGCATGATGTATAATATCTGCCATACTGCAAAATCAGCTTATGCAAAGCCTTGCAATTAGTGTAATGAACTCAAGGATTCAGAAAAACAACCCCAACACTGGCCATAACAGCAGTGGTAATAAAGTCATGTTTACACAATGTAGCTATTTTCAGTTCAGAAACATGTTAGCCACAATGAGAAAAGACCTCACTGTCATGTAATTTGCATGTCTCTGAATTGCAGTTAATTACCAATATTGCTAATCAACACTCTTCTGGCAGCCCATGCATTGTGCTGGCAAATACACTCTCCCACAGCTCTTTTACCTATCCGTGAGTTGGCATAATGTCCCTGAGATCACCTTTTAGGTTTGCCAATGCCCTCACAAATCACAGATCCTTACAGTTAATAAATAATGGCACACAATTTCATTCCCCTTAGTGGTTGTAAAATTTATAGTGTATGCTTGAGCTGTTTCTGTACTGCGGTGGTGGTGCTGCAGTAGTGTCACCTCACTGTAAGATGCTGTCCGGTTCGATTCTCAGCTAGAGCGTCTTCTGCATGGAGACATGCGTGAATGGACATACCTTCGTTGAAGGTTGTGCGCCAGGGCTGGCAACTCGGTATGTAAAAATCAACTGCCAATCATTAGCGGACCGGAGTTCCGCTGTGGCGACCCCTAACCGGGAAAAGCCAAAAAGACAACAGACTCCCACTAATGGTTTAAATAGTCTAGTCTCCCTTGTATGACCTTTGCACCTTTATACTAAAGAATCCTCTCCCACATGAACACACTCCTAACTCGCAGACTTATGCACTCACTGACTCATGACATAAATTAAGAGTTCCACTTTATAATGGAAAATAACCCTGACCATACTGTCAGCTTATTTAATTAATGAGTTAATTCTACTGCTTTCGGTATCAAGGGGGCACGGTTTGAAACCTTTACCTCCCTTTTATAGGTTCATAGGTTGGTACTAGGCTATTAGCCCTAGGGCCTATAAGCCTAGCCATAACAATTCCCTGGATATTTCTTCCCACAATATTTCCCTGGACCCCTGTCTAGCAGGGCAACTGACATAATCCCCAGGGTGAATTTCCTATCTCCCATCCAATCGTCAAGATTCCTTTTGAAGAGGGCCAAAGAGGCGCTCTGCTTGACATGTATGGGCAGCCTATTCCAGAGTATGAGGAGTCTCTGGGCCAGGAACCTATCCCTCCAGCATGTTTTGTTCATTGTGACGACAGGGTTTAGATCCGTGGAGAGTGTGGCTCTGAGGGATTGGGATTTCTTTAAGTGGAGCATGTCCAACAACTCAGGGTTTGACATGGCCTTGTATGTTAAGCAGAGATCGCCTCTGAGTAGACGATATGCCACAGAGTACAGCTGGAGTTTTTTTAGACAGTCAGCATAGGGCATATGCTTTAGGCCTGTGATTCTTTTAGTGAGGTATTTCTGCGGCCTTTCCAGCTGTTGCAGAGGTCTTGTGAGGTACATACCAAACTGGGCATTGCACTCTATAATGGGTCTAATGAGGGATGAGTACAGTGGGACAATGACCTCCTTTTTTCTGGATGAAAAGCCCTTAGTGATGAGGTGTGCCACACAGAAGGATTTCCTGACTGTTGTGGCGATGTGGTTATCGAAGTTGAGACCAATGTCTACCTGTGTCCCTAAGTCTCTCATCACACTTTTAGTGTTTAGTATACTGCCACCTATGTGGTAATTCATGGGTACATGTTTTTTCCCAAAGGGGATAACTATACATTTATTGGCATTAATCTTGAGCCCATTTGCATATTTTTTATTTTTATTTTTTTAAACAAATACTTGAGTAATAATTTGAAACATCCATGGTGTCTAATGCTGGTACTAAGGACTAACCCTTTTGCTTGAGATAGGAGGGTAGAGGGTCTGAATCCCTTTTAGTGCCTTTAAGGCACACTATACCGAGTATCCCTAGTGCCTAGTATTTCCCCCTATCCATGTTGACTTTCTTATTTTATTTTTATTTTTAGGTACTTGTATTTAGGTGCAGTTATAGCCCAATATGATGAGTATCCCTGGTGTCTAGTTCCCCCACCAAGCTGCACAATTTGCTCTTTATTCTTGAGGAGTGCGGAGGTATGACAGCTCCCAACCCACACACACATTCACACTTTTCCTACTGCAACCTCCCAAGATGAACATGCAGTCTCATACTTACATACACACATATACTTATATATATATATATATATATATATAAATATATGGGTCTACTTTAGAACACCGACACGCCAGTTCGCCAACACACAAACCACCGACACCAAATAACCGACAACACACAATACCGACAACGCAAAACACCGAACACCATTACACCGACACACTAAACGTAAACAACACATTACACTACATTACATATCCACTAGCCCTAACCCAAACCCTACCCCTAAGGTCCGACAATACCGCACACTTACCCTACCTGCACCCTAACCCTAACTCACTTAACCCACCCCTAACCCTAAGGTCCGACACTACCGCACACTTACCCTACCTGCACCCTAACCCTAACTCACTTAACCCACCCCTAACCCTAAGGTCCGACACTACCGCACACTTACCCTACCTGCACCCTAACCCTAACTCACTTAACCCACCCCTAACCCTAAGGTCCGACATTACCAGACACGTACCCTACCTGCACCCTATTTCTAACTTACTTAACCCACCCTAAAACATAAACCCGTCACTAACACACACTTACATTACCCAAACCCTAACTCCGACACTATCGCACACTCACCTTTCACACACCCTAACCCTAAATCCCTCACTATTGCACACTTACCTGTCCGCTCCCTAATCCAAAATCCCTCACTATCGCATACTTACCAAGTCGCGCTTACACTTTCCCCTTGTCGGTCTTCCAGCTGTCGGGATTTCAGCATGTCGGTCAACTGCGTTGTCGGTCCTTTCGCGTTCCTCTTCCGCGTGTCGGCGAACTGGCGTGTCGGTGTTCTAAAGTAGACCCATAAATATATGTATACACACACACACACACACACACACACACACACACACACACACACACACACACACACACACACACACACAACAACAACAACAACAACAACAACAACAACAACAACACAATCTAGCAGCTAAACTCCCTGGCACTTACATCTACCATGAAGGCTGAACATGAGCTTTTGACAGTGCTCATTAGCACAACTGCCTATGAGCAGCACAGTTAATTTACACAGTTGATCTAATCTCTGAAAAATGCTTTATCAAAGGCAATTTGGGGGATGTCTAATAATCATATGCCTCAGAGAGCCCATGGCTTATGCCAATACTTAGAGTAACATACTTAAAGGAACACCTCTAGCATAATTTTTTAATTATACATCCAGTGTTAAGCAGGGATCTCCCATCTTACATACTTTACATATTAAATCAGATCCCAAGCAAAATAATTCATAATAGAGAATATTTAGTTCTGGAATATGTAGACAATCTATTAATAGTAATAAAAAATCATCTATAAAAATAGTTTTAAAAGTTTCAAATGGTAAGATAAAATTAATCTAGATTAATCAAAAAAGATGATTGTTTCGACTCATATTAATTCAGATAGTTCTGATGAAATATCACATAACAGATTTAAAAATTCTTAGTGTAACTTTTTTCTTGACATATGGACAAAACTTTGATTTTAAATCAGGAGTTGATGTGAAAGAAATTCTGAAGAAGATGAATTATGGTATGTCATACATTTCACTGTCTGGTGCCAGTAATGTAAGTAAATCCTATGTTTGCACTTATGTTTCATATGCAATACCTAAAGTGAATATCTATTAATAGGTGCCAAAATATTAAAAAGGATTTTCTATAAAAACTTCATGAAATGAGGGCTCCCCTGGGATCCCGATGCAACTGCAATTAAACTGATCTGACCTTGTTTAAACATTTATTACTAATCTAATATTCAGATATTAAGGTTTTTAGATATTTGAAATGTCCTACTCTGAATGCAAAATCAGTAAACGCTCACTGATATTCTGCATTGATCAGCCTAATTATTGACATAACACTGACAGGATGGGTAATCACAAATTTACCACACAACCTTCTAGAGAATAGAGCTGCAGCCTGGGGGAGGGTACTGGCAAGGTGTGAATGGTCATAAGGTTTAATTAATGGCTTTGGAATATCTATGAAATATCCATGAAATCTATAAGGTTGATAAAAGGACGTTAGGTTATTCTGGCCATTACAGAATCCTGTTCAGAATTAGTGAGCACACCATATTTATTAAGGCATTCTAGTACATGCATATAAATATGTTTTTCAAATATTTCTTTGCTACATGGTACAGTACTGTTATTGGGCAAAACTAACTGGCAGTAAAAAGTGGGGATTTTTTTGGAAATGGGAATGATGAGTCCGTATTTACTTTGGGTGGTGGGACTACACCAGTCTTGGGGAACAGGTTAAAGATCTGTGTAAGAGGTATGGATAAATGTTTTACTGCCATTTTAGGAAGACTGGATAAAGGGTATTATTAATAACAATAATATTATTATGAGTACGGCTGTTTTTAGTATCAAGGTTTTGCTAATGTTTGCAAACTGATTCAGATATATATTTTTTTTGGGAGCAAGGCTGCAAGTATTAGCATGGTAGTGCTTTGGCTGCTGTTAACAGGAGATGATCTGTTTTTATAAAAATGTGATAAAATGTGATGGAGCCAAGCAGCAGAGGCATTATTTGAGTTACTACTATCCGCAAAGTAGTGTTGGTGAGGTAAAGGCTGAGGACTAACATCTGATGGGACTAGAGGAAGCTGGAACCGGTTAAATTCTACTTTTGTTAAGTATAAGTTTTCCTTCCTACAATTTAAGGATGTATCTAGCCATGTACTATAAGGAGAAGTTCTCTATAATTCTTATTAAAATGTTCAAAGTTAAGTACTTGGCTAGCTGCCCTTGCAGGCCATTTTAAAGCCAGCCTATTTCCCTTTTTGTGCTCGAATTAACCTACCCCCAGCTGGGTAGAGACTGGCTTTACAGTTGGTTGTAATGAGAAAAGACTTCTGCTACTTCTTGCAAAAAATAATTTTTCTTGGAATCGCTACCATCAATATTTTAACTTAAAAGAAATGTAATATTTGGATTGTTTTTATTATATGAACCCAAGAGTCTTAATAGATCATTGTTATTCATGTATCAAAATCATTAAAATTTGGTGTTAGACCAAATTGAATGGAATTATGCACTTTCAGCATCTATAACATTTAAATGAAGACAACTGCTTGACTCTCTCCTTACCAAATTTATCTTTTAAGAGCCTCTGTCAATCTAGCATATGATTATATATGATATACATAATACCCCGAATAGATTTTACATGATAGACTATTTAGCCTAAAACTGTTATTGGCACTGTACTGGGCAAGAGGCCAACATTATTTATTGCTGGTGGACGAGGGCAAAACATTTAAATGAAAATGTACCAAAAATGGAGGTTAATTTGCATGTAGACATTTTTGTTCAGATACAAGGATATTACAGATCACTTATCCTCTCTTGTCAATGGCTTCCATAGCTATAAACAGATTGATTTTACAGCAATAGAAAGCACATCTTTTGCCTTCATTTCTTAAGGAGTGGTAGAATTACTTTACAGAAGTATGCACATACAAGATCAACCAAGATTATGAAGATCAAAAAGTTTATTATTACAGACTATGAAAAACTAGGGTTTAGTGGATTGTAATCCACGGCAAAATATATTTTCTAGTGAATCTTTTTTCTCTTCCCCTCATTTCCTGTTATGTGCATTCTTTCTCTTACTATTTGATCCTCATGTGTTTTTTTTTTTTTATTAAAGTAAAACTGGGCATAAATCCCATTTTTCAAAATAGGCCTGGGAAGAAAACCTCCATACGAAAAAAAACCCACAATCTGATTACATAAATTATGTTGACAACATTTTAGTATGAATGGAAATGACAATGAATTTATACTAATGAGACCAAAGAGCCTATAACTGCAGAGTCAGGGCAGCAAACTAAGATGTATACATATGTGCATACATTAAGAATATTAAACAAATGTGCGGAAGTTAAGAGTAGTAAGGTGCGAGGAGATTCAGAAACCAAAAAATTAAAAGTAAGAATGTGTGTTATAGTCTAAAAGTGATCTAAAGGAAGAAGAAGGTGATCAGAGAGGAAGTAAGAATAAAAGTGCAGAACAGTAGAAATAAATGTCAGTATATATTAGAGTGAGAAGAAGGCAGTGATGTAAGAGAAAGAAGAGATAAAGTGGAAACAAAAGATATAGGAATGGGGAATTGTGTGTCACTTTTAACAGGGAGAAAAGTACAGAACCTGGAGTTGAGAAGGTATTCTTTAAACGTGTATTTGAATATGTTGCTAGTAGGCATTCATCTGATAGGCTCATAGGTTGTTACTAGGCACTAATGGCCCTAGGGCCTTAACAAGCCTAGCCATACAATGCCCTTATCCCCAGTTCCTCATGGTTAGATGGTCATTATTAGTAGAGCAAATCAGTGATTACCACCGACTGCCCCTGTCCATGAGGGGCATAGATGCCACTCCCTGGGTGAATTTATGGTCTCCCATCCAACTGTCAAGGTTATGCTTAAATAGGGACATTGAAGAGCTCTGCTTCACGTGAAGTGGAAGTTTATTCCAGAGCAGCGTCACTCTCTGGGAGACATATCTGTCTCTCCAACATGTTCTGTTTATGTCATAAGCTAGGGTGAGATCCCTGGAGTGAATGACTTTTGTCCCATTTGATTTGCGAAGATGCATTTCCATTAGAGAAGGGTCAGAGATCGCTCTGTAGGCCAGGCAAAGGTCGCCTCTCAGCAGCCTGTAGAATACAGAGTACAGAGACAGGGCCTTCAGTCTTTGCGTGTAGGTCACATTTTGGAGGCCCACAATTTTCTGTTTACTGTTTAACCAGTATCGAGGTGTATTTGGATTTAATGAAGATGGATATACCTCCAGCTTTGCTTCTTTCATGCTCAATTTGGGGTCTGAAAGCGTGGAAGGCACTGTAGCCTTGTATGGCTGGGGTGCTTTCTGCGGCCCTGAACCAAGTCTCAATGACTGTACAGATGTCATCATCTTCCAAGATGAGGAGTGTTTCCAGGGAGTGCAGTTTTCTAGCATTAAGCAGCATAACCTTGAGTTTGTTTTGAGTGGATTTCTTCATATTGGGAATTTTGTTTGTTTTGACATTGCCTAAAAAAGGCAGTATGGGGGAGGCAAGCGTCTTTGCCAGCATCTGAAAACCTAAATGAAACAAGTGAAGACCATCTCTGGCAAAGCAGTGTGGTCTGTCAACCATGTTTTCCCAGGATGACAGATACTGGATCCCCTTGGACTGACACCAGCATCTAAGCCAACTGCAGAAGTCCATTTTTTGTCTGTATTGTAGCATCATCCAGGGTGAAGCTAAAATGTTACTTAGTGCTAGGGACATACCTGCCTGGGAAACAATCAGAGTTCAGTCATGTCTCTCTTCATAACTGGTTGTCATTGTACATGAGACAATTACTACATTGCCCTAGGATTCCCATGTTAACCAGGCTAGCTGGTGGAATGTTGGGAAACTGGTTGTCCATTGTAGTAGGTTAAACCTTGAGTACAAGTTGGGGAGTGGGCAAGTTGGATCAACTTTTGCTCTAGGACTAATTCAACTAACTAAACAAGGGGGGTTATTCTACCGAGGATTAGGGGTGAAGGAGTGTGGTGATGCTGCTCAGTGCTCAGCTGAGTTGCCCGCAGTGCAGCAGGGAATCTTGGGAGGGTTCAACTGACAAACGTCTACGGGAAAAAATAGTTTCTTTGAGTTTACTACTATACAGGGCACCACTAACTCCCATTATGCAGTGCGCAGCTACACATAAAACCGAGGCCTATATACAGGCAAAATAAACGGTTTAAACTAGTCTGCCAATAGGAAATCACACAACGATCCTTCTTAAGAAGGGGAGCCCTTCTTAATGTAAAATGGCTGGATTTGAGTTCAAGTGTATAAAAAGCAGGCTAGATTCAGCAATTCTGGTTCTAGTCTATGCTATCTAAGCAATATTGCATTGCAAAACAAGGGCAGATAATGAAGCAGGCACAGACAGAAAAAAAAAGTCAAACATGCACAAATTAATGCAGAAAAACAGTTAAATGCAGTAGATCAGAACACTTCTGCCACAAGGGTACAGAAACACCTTCTTAATGAAGAAGAGTTGGTTTGGAGCCCAAGTGCAACCAGACCACACAAACTACTTACAACAGCCCTACAACTGACAGATACAATGTAATACAGTGTAATGAACCATTTAAAGCAGCAGCAGATGGTACAGTTTTCTTTTTTGAAACGGCTGAATATAAGAGAAGTACAAAAAATATTTAGTGCCCTTTTGTGTATTTTCCACCTCGGGCATACTAGACAAACACCTACCGCCACCAGTTGAACAATCCCAGTCCTCCCGATGCAAAAGCTCAGTAAAGGAGTGTCCGTAGTGAAATGCTACTACAAACTTAGAAAATACAAAATACTACTACAAACTATACAGATACAGCAGTGTATTTTAAACAGCTTATAAAAGTGTGATTATTAAATAAAATTACTTTGCTTTGCATGAACAAACCAAGAGCCACTCAATTGTACAGAATTTATAACGGCAGTAAAAACAAGATAAGCTGACTAATAAGCCCTTCAGCCAGTAGAACTACATGCAGAAATCTCAAATGTTTCACCAAACTACAAAGACCAGTGCACTAGATGGAAACTCCACTGAACTTTTGATGTAAAAACAAGTGCCTGCTACAGTGTAAAAATACACTACTTTATCCAACAGCTTCATGGATAATGAATTCAGAGCAAGTAAATCAGTAGAACAGACAATGAGAGGCAAAATGCACTTTTTTCAATACAAGCAAAAGGAAAGGCAAATAAATAATTCAATACATCAACAGCAGTGTAGAAAGTGCCTATAGGAATCTTGTTACAACCTTTGGTTGCTGTGTTGGAGTATAAGCTTAGTCCTATTTTTTAAGGGTTTGTGGATTTCAAGAAGCTGTTTTTCAGCCGAGCAAAGGAGACATTTAGGAAGATACTGTTTGAGAAATTTACAGATGGATAGTCAGTGGTATGGATCATATATCATTTTGTGGCCTAAGAAAAGGTGAGTATACTTGAAGTAATAGGGCAACTCAAGCAAGCACAATGATTTGTGGGTACATCAATGATGAGTGTTACAGAAGATTGTCTGCAAATCTAGCCAACTTGCATAGTTCAAGTTTTGTGATAAGTGAGATTTGAATATTGTTAAGAGTTGATGACGAATACAGGAGAAGGTATGTCTTTGCAAGTGCAACCCCGGAGGAGTTTGCAAGGATTATTTTTTTGATCGGTAGAGCATACACACTTTTTGATAGTAATATATGGAATCCAAAGGATTATTTAATTTTAACCCATTCCTCTTATAAATCTAAGACAAGAGGAGTTATGATCCTTTGGAAAAATATTGCTAATCCACAATCATTCATAAATATGAAGATAAAGAAGACCTTATGTTTTTTGTTATATTAAAATTTAATAATAGAATCTGGACCTTAGTAAAGCTATATTGGTTTCTGGGCATGGGTGTGGGAACTGCTAAAAAGCATTTAGATTTAATTATCAATAATTATAAAGGAAATGTAATATTAGGGGGATTTAAACTGCATTTGGACAGCTCAGAAACTACTAATAAAAGGCCTTTGCATCTAACCTCTACTGCAAAGCACTTCAAGAAGTGGTCTGAATCACTTAATTTATTTGACACCTTTAATATAAAACAAAGCAATTCATTAAGTTTCTCATCAGGATTACAGACTTGATACTCAGACTAGAATAGACAAAATATATGTTTCACAAGATTTAAACACAAAAATGTCATACTTCTGCATACTCCCTTGCCCCATTTCAGATCATAATTCACTTTTTCTGAAGCTTCAAACTGACTATAAAAGATTGTTTCTACAAGAATCCCAGCCTACATCACAAAACTGAAAGAATTTAAACATTGGTTAGCTTCTGAACTCCATTTTTTTTCTTGAAAGTAATTATACACCAGAGATTAATATCACAATTATCTGAGACTCCTTAAAGTCTTACATATATGGTAAAACTATGATGTGGTTCAAAAATAAGCTTAAAGAATGGGAATCAGAACTAAAAAAACATACAATCTCAACTGTTATTAATCAACTCCAACAGTATAGCAAACATGTCTATTGATAAAAAGAAAAAAGTACAATTGAATAAAAAAATAAAACATAAAACTAACTTGGTATTAGAAAAACTAAAAATTAACTCTTACGCTGCTTCACCTAAACTTTTGCACAACTTATCAATGAGGGCTAAATGCCAATCAAAGACTAAAGGTATTGTAAACATACTTCATGAAGGAGAAAAAAGAATGCCTTTAAACATCATTTCTCTGAGCATTACAAATCAAACACTCCAGTGGATAGCTTCTCATATTTGGATTCAATTGCTTCTAATATTACGAAAATTCCAGAAACATTAAAATAATACCTTCAAAATAAAATAACATATCAAAAAGTCATAGACAATATTAAAGAAAGTAAGTCTAATAAAGCACCAGGAATTGATGGTATCATTACAGAAATGTATAAGTTTTCTCTACCTTCTATTACCTTTTTTCACAAAACACTAACTGAAGTACAGACACAGGGTATCATACCACCTTCCTGGAAATATTCTTTAATTACTCTAATTATAAAAGAAAATAAAGATCACAAGCATTTTAGCTCTTATAGACCAATATCCCTGTTAAATAATGATTATAAACTATTTATGTTCATACTAGTTAACAGAATAAGAATTCCACTATCACCGATAACAGATGAATATCAAACATTGTTTATAAATAATAGACACACATATAATATTAAAACAGTACTAACCATCAATGAAATAGTAAATAGAGAACATCAATAAGCTCTAATAATTGGTTTAGATATAAAAAAAAAGCATTTGACTCATTACATTGGAATTATTTAAAGTATTAACTTTATTTAATTTTCCTCCTTGCTTCATTTCACTTTTAAAGAATATGTATATAAAACAAAATAGCTTATATGAAAATAGGCCCATTTACTTTGTAGTCAATTCTTATAACTAAGGGCACCAAACAAGGCTGTCCATGTCCCCAGTTCTTTTTGCAATAGCTGGTGACATTTTTGCTATCTTACTAAGAAATGATCCAAACATAAAAGGTGTAGAAATATACAGTCAGTATACCTCTAAGATAATGTTATTCATGGATGACATATTACTCTCTTTATCTAATTCTAAAACAACTCTAAATGAGTTAGATCTATTAATGATGAATTGTTATTCATTCTCTGGTTTGCACTTTATTTAATAAACAAAAATCAAAATTCTTGTTTTTGAAAAAGTAAAAGAAAAAATACAAGCTGGCAAAAATCATATTGTTGGCAACCAAATGTCTAATAATGATTATTTAGGCATTATTTTATGCACCACTATTGAATAAACAATAAACATGAATTATAACAACATTATAAAAATCCATGCAGAAATAAAATGTTTATAACCTTTGAGAACAGATTACAAGAAATAAAAATGATACTTTTACCAAAAATATCATATATCTCACAAGACATATGTATAATCCTAAACAGAAAATTTATTAAACATGTAAACTCTCTCATTAAAATTTGTATGGTTTCCAAATAAAAACAGAATCGCTTTTACTCATCATATCAGACCTTGGGAGCAAAGAAGAATTAAATTTCCTGATATAGAAACATAGATCAAGGCCTCTATAATTAGAACAATTATAAATTGGGTAGATCCCAATTATACTGCAAACTGGAAGTGCTTACATTTTACCATATTATTAAATTGAAGTTATACTTCAGTTAACTTACCAATAACCAATCAATTTAATAAGTTATGGTATGCCCTATGTGTCAGTATACAATATAATATATCAAAACCTACAAAATTAAATTCCATTAATTTTACATTAAATACATTCATGAAATTTATTAACATGAATATAGAGATCAAGCTTTGGTTTGAGACACTGATTCTCTTTAGTATTACAAAAAAGTTTACTGACAAATTGCATAGAAACACTTTAAATATCTGGGAATCTAAAAACTTCATATGTTGGCAACACTCGATGAATGAACATAAGGTACTAGATGGACAAGACATTGTAATGCAATTTAAACTATCATCACAGAATTGGCTACTTCTACAAAGTGTTCTGTCATATTCCCATGATTTATGCAGAATAATTAACAGATCTTCTTTCAAAGGAAAACCAAAGTTTGTCATCTATTTATATGAAATTATTTATAACCATTTCAACTTGAACACCACCTCAAACCTGTATAAAATATTAATAACATATAAAACAAAACCTCAAGAAAAATATTGGAATTATATTACTAAGGGGCATGCCTTATCTTTAACTACAGAAATTCAAAATAATCTCTTGCTTTCTGTTAAATTAACCTCTTGGTCACAACACTGGAGAATTTATACCTGGAAATTTCTCCATATAAAATTCCTAACACTAGACACAGTAGCCAAGTTTAGTACTTGTGGTAATGTTTTATGTTGGAGATGTTCCCAAGCATGCAGAGCAGACTAGATATATATTTTTATGAGTGCACTAGTATAAATCAATTCTGGAATGATATTAATAATTTTTTACAAGCTCTGTTCTCATATTTGTTTATATTATCTAAAGCTTTAGTACTACTAAACATTAATGAAGGTCCTCACTTGAAGGGAGCAGTCTATTTATTGTGGACCCATTCTAGCAATTGCTAGAAAGTGCATAACGAGGAAATGGAATTCCACTTTACCACTGTCCATGGAAGAGTTTCTATCTTTAATGAAAGACACAGCACAGAAAGAGATGGAGATTAAAGAAGTGAGACTGTATCTTAACATGTTAACAAATAATCCTTGGAGAAAGGTACTAAATCTTATTGAAAATCTACAACTGGACTATGCCTCTCTCTGATTAATGTAAATGCTTACTTAATTGTATGTTAATCCATGTATTCTGAATCAAACTGGTTTCATTTATTGATTTTTCCTACAGGCCAAATGTAAATAGTGTATATAGTTATTTATGTATTAGAATTTAAATTATGTTGTATCTACAACAATTTAATTTGTATGAAAATAAAATTCACTTGAATAAAAGAAAAATTCCATTAATATATATTGTGACACCAAGTAACTTGGTATGTGATACACCCAGTATTTCTGTATGGTTGAGAGAAAATATTTTGAAGGTCTTTTTGAGCAGTGTTAGAGATTTGGGCAGAAACAGTAGTAGTTTGGTTTTATTAGGGTTTAGAAAAAGCTGATTTTCACAGAGACAGTTTTCAATGGAATTGATGGTATTTTGAGTAATGGACTGTAAGTGGGGAAAGGCAAATGAGGGTGGAATCATTGGCACGTTGGATGAGGGAAGCCTGTTGATAGGATGTTAATAAACTGTTAATATGTTAGAGAGAAAATGTCTAGGAATACAGCCTTGTGGCACACCGGTATTGACTGGGAGAATGTACAGAGACATCTGACAGATTGTTGTTAGACAGAAAGGTAACTAGAGAACCACCTTGGTGTTGTATTAGACATACCTAGTGTGGACATGTTAGAGAGTAATTTGGGATGAGAAACTGTGTCAAAGGCTTTGTAGAGATCTAAAAACAAGGACAGAGACCAAATTATTATTTCTAGCTTTTATGTGTCTATGAAAGCAACCAATGTATTTTCTTAATTTTTTTTTTTTTTTTTTTTACAGGAGAAAGTCATGTTGGGTACAGGTTAGTATATTTTCTTGAAGAAGGTATTGTAAGACTTGCCAATGGATGCATTTTTATAATATTTTTGGGGGGATAAGATAGCAATAAAGATTGCTATTTCAGTAGAGTTATCAACTTTATGAAGAGGGATGTTGTAATTTCTTTTCAGAGTTGGGACATGCAATTCTTGAAAGGATCAATTAAGATGTAGACTGGATAAGCAATGGGAAAGGCAGCAATTTTTAAATATTCTGCCGGAAGACTGTCAATGGTGGGTGAGCAGGGCCTAAGTTGTGTGTGTGTGGAAGAGAGTTTTTACAGAGAAAGGAGGCCTATTTGTAGTGGGAACCTAGTCAGGGTTATTGTGAGTTTGTAAGGAGTTCAGGGTTAGGGCAGTAACTGAGTTTATGAAATGGCATTAAATATATTAGCAGTTTTGTATGGGAGTGCTGTCAGGGCAGAGGATGGGGACAGAAGGTGTTCCAGTGTGTTGGGATTTTGTTAACAGGAGACCATCATTTGGGGGATTTTTTCTTTGGTTTATTTAAAGGTTTATGAAACATTGTTTTTTTGTATGCAATAACTTAAGTTTTTGTGAAGTTACGAAGATGCCTACAGGGCTGTAGGTGAACTGTAGATTTGATTCTTTTCCAGATTCGCCAAGCTTTGACACTTTTGTGCATTACTGTTCTGCTAGATTGGGATAGCCAGACAGTTTTGGGGGATTTAACTTTCTTCTGAATGGGGTAAGGCTATTTAGAGTACTGAGAAATAGTGAGTTGAATTTTAAGGTGGATCCAGAAGTAAGGTGTAAAGAGTAGACCAGTTAAGAGTTTTCAGAGTATCGTTGAGAATATCAGATTTAAAGTTGGCAAGGTTATGGCATTCCTTATGATGATGATTGTGATGGCTTGTTAATCTCTGGACATAAATGGGATGGTGGTCACTGAGGGAGTCTGGGAGGGTTCTGGGAGATCAATACAGATTAGGATTTGAAACTAGGATCCACTCAAGAATGAAGCCAGTGTTAATGGTTTTGCTGAAGTGAATGTGTTATAAGCTGTAGAAATCCATACAGATTGATACTACTGGTGGGATAGTTTGATGTAAGGTGTATAAACAGGCATCTGGCTAGACCAACAAGGTCAGTCCAGCACCCAAAACAGTTTACAAAAGAGGAAGAAGTATGAAAAACCTGTTTGAGAAAAGTAGCAAAGTTTAGATGGGTCATGTCAAACTAGGGAAGATGAAAAAATGAAAAGCCTATAAACAGTGCAGATTCAATTATGCAACCACCAATATTGTAATAGGAAACTTTAAAGTTTTTTTCTACACAAGGAAATTCTGATTGCAACATGGAAGGGGTAGTTTATGTGGCCACTTGCTTGTCATGTTCTGCCTTTTACATAGGCAAGATGGAAAACCAATTAAAGAAAATAATTTATCAACACCTCTATACCATCAAAATGACAGACAACACTAATGCACTTTACAAGCATACCAGTAATTGTCAGAATTTTAACAAGTTTGTTTTTTATATGATAGAAAAGGTGGCTTTTAATAGTAGAGGAGGAAACTGGTCATCCTGCTTGGAGTATGGAGAAGCATATTGGAAGACTTTGCTTAATGCCACACAAACACCAGAGATCAATGACAGAATCTCAATAAGCTTTAATATGTTTAAAACCTGATAGGGTATGATTTAGAAACATTAGTCTACCAAGTTAAGATCTAGTGAGCTGTCCCCTGCGATGACATTTGCATATTATGGATTGACTTATTTACATACAATCAATGTTGTACATTTTATGTGACTGTGTCTTTAAATGTGAAAGCGTTTTTAATTGATAGTAGTTTCTGATTGGAAAAGAGTTTTTTTTAAACTTGCATTTCTAAAAGCTATTTTATCTGATGAAGTTCCGAGTAAATATTAAAGGAGCGAAAGCGCTTATCAATTTTCAACTGTGGCATTGAATGTACCTATTTTCCTGCCACAATGGATGTTTGTTTTGAATTCTGATATCCAATATAGGATATTTTCCATGATAGGAATGTTTTTGCCTGGGAGGAATATATATGTTTTTATGACTGTTTAGTTAAAGTGAAATGTAGGTGAGGCAATAGGTAAGAGTGAGTGAGCACAGGGTTGTTGAAAAATAGAATAGCAGTACCACCTGATTTTTTTGTTTAATCGGTCAGCACATAACATTATAGCCTGGGGGAAGGATTTCACAGTTTTTAATGTGGAGCTTAAGCCATGTTTCAGTGAGAACAACTATATCAGGTGGGCAACAGGAGATCCTGTAGTAGAATATGGTTATTTTGTTTATTATACTTTGGATATTGATGGGGGTTACTTTTAGATTTTTAACAGAAGCAGATGTATGAAAGGAGGTGGGGGATGTTACAGAAGAGGTGACTGCCCAGGATTAGGCATAGATCACCACACATGAAAATATTTTGGAAGTGTAAGTAAAATAAATGGCATATTAAAGTTACTATTGGGTTTGCATTTTAGTTTGCAAGAGTAGATGGTGAAGAAGACTTGTTTGTATTTACAGAGGAGGTAGGGTGACATGTTCACTAAGTTAAACAAAATTTTGCCAGTGTAAGTTTGATCAATGATATGTGCAGAATAGAAAAGTTTCAAGATTTTGGAATGGGTGAGACTGGTGTTACATAACAAGTGAGGTGTGACATTATAAGGAGTAGAGGGATGGATAGATATGTCAGCAGCATGTTTAATGGAGATAATAAATATTGTTAGTAGTTACTTTAAGTGGCTAACAGAAGGTGGAAATTGTGGAGAGTGGAGTTACAAGGTTACATGAAAAATAGGAAGTGATGTAGTAAAAGTGAGTTATAAAGTATAGTATGTGACGAAGAAGGGCAAGGTGGGTATAGAGTTAGAATGACTGCACAGCCAGATAGAAGAGGAGTTATGTTAGGAGGAGGAGGACTTTTTTAGGTATAAATGCAGTTGTAGTGGGAATGTCTGGGAACTGCGATCAGAGAGGGGAGCGGAGTCAGAATGAAGAGAGGGCAAGCAAAGCAGGATGCACCTGCTGAATGTCTCTTTATCCCTCCTCCTTTTTACATATATCTGTATGTACCAAATGCAAATCAAAAATATCAAATAAAATGGAATCGACGGTTCATACAAAATATACAAAACTAATCCAGCATCAGATACAGTCAAACATATTTACAATCAGCATTAGGAATCCGATGAAATAAAACTAGCTATACGCAAAAAAAAAGACATGACAGATTAACAATTAGAAAAAAAACTTGTCAGTCTTTCTTTGGACATATTTTATTAATCTGTCTGTCTTTTCTGCCTATCTGTCTGAAATGTCTAGACGATTAGGTCCAAGAACCACTATATGCTACAACTATAGCTATGGAACCAAATGGTAGTAGAATAGACAACAGATTCCTGAACAGTAACAAAAACAGCAAATAAAATAGTATGCAGCTATACAGTACAGATCTAGACGTCTCATATATGTATACAACAAAATCAGTGACATTTTATTAACAGCACAAAGGTAAACCAATAGCTAAGCTACAAGTTATTCTTCATGAATTCACCTAGAAAGGAGATCAAACTCACTAGCTTGCATTTCAAGGATTTGTGCCTGTCTTTGCCCTTGTCTCCTCTAAGCAGTGATGCCACTTTGACATTTCCAACCAGTTTAATATTTCCAAATGCTTAGGTTTTTTTACATACCTTGACAGGAATTCCTAAGTCATGGCAAAGTTTATGAAAAACTGTATTGCTTCAGTCTTTGACATTAACCAGGAATGCCCTTCTTAGCACCCGCAAAGTACTCAGAATTGCCCTCCTTTGTCATAGGAAAGGAAGGGATAAGATTTCAAATCAGTTTAATTTCTCCAAGTCTTTTGTGTTTCTACTACCATGACAAGAATGGACTCCATCCCTACGTCAAGGTATGATAAAAGTTGAGGAAATTAGTATTGTTATATCATATGATGTTAGCCAAAAGTGCTTTTCGCAGCACCCACAATTTACTAGGAGCTGACTCTCAATTCATAGGAGTTACAATGGATATAAAAAGTTTACACACCCCTGTTAAATATGCCAGGTTTTTGTGATATAAAAAATGAGACCAGAATAAAACATTTCAAAACTTTTCCCACCTTTAATGTGACCTATAACCTGTACAATTCAATTGAAAAACAAACAAATCTGTTAGGGAAAAAATATAAAAAAATAAAACAAACATACAATACACTGGTTGCATAAATGTGCACACCCTTAAACTAATACTTTGTTGAAGCACCTGATTTAATTACAGCATTCAGTCTTCTTGGGTAGGAGTATATCAGCATGGTACATCCTGACTTGGCAATATTTGCCCACTCTTCTTAGCAAAAGCCCTGCAAATCTGTCAGATTGCAAGGGCATCTCTTGTGCACAGCCCTCTTCAGATCACCCCACAGACTTTCTATTGGATTTACATCTGGGCTCTTGCTGGGCCATTCCCAAACTTTAACTGTGTTCTGGCGAAGCCATTCTTTTTTTTATTTGGATGTATGTTTCAGGTCATTGTCATGTTGAAAGTGAAATTCCTCTTCAGCTTTGTAGCAGATGCCTGAAGGTTTGGGGCCAAAACTGACTGGTATTTGGAACTGCTCACAATTCTCTCCACCTTGACTAAAGCAACAGTTCCAGCTTATGAAAAGCAACCTCAAAGCATGACACTGGCACCACCATGCTTCACTGTAGAGATGGTGTTCTTTTGATGATGCAAAGTGTTGTTTTTGTGCCAAACGTACCTTTTGGAATTGTGGCCAAAATGCTCGACCGTGGTCTCATTAGACCATAACACATTTTCCCACATGCTTTTGGGAAACTTGATGTACTGTTCTGCAGATTTTAGCCAGGCCTGGATGATTTTCTGTGTGAGAAAAGGCTTCAGTCTTCCAACACTACCCCATAGCCCTGACATATGGAGAATACGGGAGACTGTTGTCACATATAGTACACAACCAGTACCTGCCAGACATTCCTGCAACTCCTTCAGTGTTGCTGTAGGTCTCCTGGCAGCCTCCCTGACCAGTTTTTGTCTCGTCTTTTCATCAATTTTGGAGAGACGTCCAGTTCTTTGTAACGTCACTGTTGTCCCATATTTTCTCCACTTTTTGATGACCGTCTTCACTGCATTCCATGGTATATCCAATGCTGTGGACATGTTTTTGTACCCTTCTCCTGACTGATACCTTTCAACAATGAGATCCCTTTGATGCTTTGTAAGTTCTCTGTGAATCATGGCTTTTGCCATAGCAGGCAATTGAGTAAATGTCAGGAAAGCCATACTTGGACAGCTGAACATTATTTGGGGTCAATAAAAGTCTCTTCAATTGATGGCAGGTGTGTACCCAAGAAGACTGAATGTTGTAATTAAATCAAAAGGTGCTTCAATAAAATATTAGTTTAAGAGTATGTGCACTTATGCAACCAGCTTATTGTAAGTTTTTTTATTTTTCATATTTTTCCCCTAACAGATTTGTTTGTTTGTTTTTCAATTGCATTGTACAGGTTATAGGTCACATTAAATGTGGGAAAAGTTTCAAAATGATTTATTTTAACGGGGGGGTGTACACTTTCTAAATCCACTGTACATGTATTGGTAACATATCTAAATACGACTGCAAATTAGTTTTTATGAGACTCATTGCTTACTACTATTGGAACTGTCTAGGTATCTTTCTACCACATTGCTCTCATTACTGCCTACAAATCCTAGCATTTATGACTGTGTCTCTATCTGTTTGTAAGGCATTGTAGTCACTGGGTATAGCAATTTCAGTGATCAGTGTTACTTTTGTCTTCTTTTCATGGAGTACAATATTTGCTTTTCTCGCATCTATTTTTGAACTGTTGGTAAAGGGTGATCCCATGTGATGTAAACATCATCATTCTCAATAATGCTTTGTGGCTCATGTTTCCAATGCTTATCAGCTACTTCACTACCATAATGTTTGCACAATCCCAATGCAGCAGTCTTGCCACATTATTATGCCACTCAGTATACAGGCCCTATGTGATCCTGTGAGGTCAGCAGATATGTATGCAGTCCCACAACTACATGTAATCAACTTTGAGGAGGCCCACATTTCATTCAGAATGAGGGATACGGATACAATGTTGGCATACACTGATTTTTTTTATGTCATTTGATAAGCATGAAAAATGTTTCTAGTTTTTCTGTCCAACTGATCCAGTACCTTTTATAGCCAATCACTCCAAAACTATAAAGAAGAGCAAATTGGCTTATAGCTTGGACTTTGTTCCCAGATGTCAGGGCTGTTTTCGATATTAGTATCTGTCTTGTGAAGTGTTCCTTACTTAGTTTTATTCACAATTGTTCATGTCTTATTGTTGATCCTTCATCAATTCCCAAATATGTATACACTCCTTCCTGTCATTTATATCACATTCCTGTCCCAGTCTGATATTTTTAGTGTTGCAGCTTTCCCACTTTAAACGCTGCCTTTGTACCCTTAGTAAGACCAACTGACATTCTTATATCATCGGACAAAGTTTTAACCACTTGCAGTTCTGCTTTCAACTCCTTATCTGATGTACTATACAGTATTAAATCATTCAAGAAGTGTTAACACTTTGATGTCTTCTGGGAGCCAAATTATAACTAAGACCTAATCTGTTAAGTGGACATCTTAATGGGTTAACAGCAAGTGTTATGTCAAATACAGTCATGAAACAAAACATGAGGGTGTGTGTGTGTGTGTGTGTGTGTGTGTGTGTGTGTGTGTGTGTGTGTGTGTGTGTGTGTGTGTGTGTGTGTGTGTGTGTGTGTGTGTGCCTCTGTCTCTCTCTTCCTACCTGCCTCTCGATCCCCCTGCCAGTCTCTCTTTCCTTGACTCTTTCTCTCTCCATCTCTCTCTCTCTCTCTCTCCCCATCTGTCTCACTGTCTGTCTGTGTTACTCTTTCTGTCTCTTCCTACCTGCCTCTCACTTCCCCTGCCTGTCTCTCTCTCTCTCGTTCTCTCCCTCCCTCACTCTGTCTCTCACTCTCTCTTCCTCTCTCTCCCTGCCTCACTATCTGTCTCTGTTTCTCTCCCCCCCCCGCCTGTCTCTCCCTCTCTCACTGTGAGTGTGTGTGTGTGTGTGTGTCTCTCTCTCTCTCCCTACCTGTCTGTCTTTCTCACTGCTCATCTCTCTCTCCCCCTCCCTCTGTCTGTTTTTTTCTCCCCATCTCTCCTGGTCTCTCTCTCTCTTTCGCTCTCTCCGTCTTTCTTCCTCCATCTTACTCCCTTATCTCTCTCCCCCACTCTCCCCCTCTCTCTCTTTCTCTCCCCTTCTCCCTCTCTCACTTTCTCACTATCTCTCTCTCCCAGTCTCTCTCTGTCTACCTCCCTCTCCTTTTTCATAACCACTCTACATGCCTTACTTACATACTTTATTACTGTTACTATAGTCTTTTCTTTCCTAACAAAACTTACCCCTTCCACTACCACTCCCATTTTTAGTGTCCCACTCACCTATATCCCTCTCTACATTCTTCATTCCTGTCATTCCATCCTATGTTAATTTATACTTTGTTCTTTTTTCTCCATATGCTTGCCATGTCCATACTTTTTCTCCCGTCACAACTTATATCAAGACTGGCACTTCTCCCACATACCTGTAGAAGTCTTCTTGGGTTTCAAACTCCCTCCAAGGTTTCTCAAAGTGTAACACACCCCACTCCTTTCCTAAACACCCACTAAGCCACAATACTGCTTTGTGTCCCTCAACACCCAGCAGAGCAGACATCTCTGGCCACCTCTTTCCTCTCCAATTTATGTTCCTCATTTTGCCCTCCATTACTGATTTTGCCTCTTACAATCATGGAATCCTTCCTCTCCTTTAACTTATTCTGTCTCGTCTTCCAAAACCTAATCCTCTTTGTTAGTGTATATATACGCATATACAGGTGCAATCACTCCATGTTGTCCACAATAACTAATGATTAAAACATATTTTTTTTTTTTGCTTTACTCCAGGTCCCTTTTTTAACTTCTGCTGCTTTCCTACCCACATTTCCTGCGTCTTCAGTGATCAGTGCCTCCCCAAAGTGTCAGTGTACCTACTTCCGTGCAAAAAGTGTAAGACAGTCTCACTGACACCAGGGAACACTAAGGAAATTAGAAGCCACGTTACCCATGCCTCATGGTGCTTTGCCATGTCCCTTACTCCTATATACAGCTGGCCACTTGAAGTCTACCTTTATCACTCCTCACTACTCTCCTGACTGGCCACATGCCTCCAAAGTCACCTCCTTATCAGCATGCCAGTCTCTTTGTAGGGACTGTATGAAAACCTCCAGTGTACTCTCATTTTCTCATAGTTTTAATGATTGTGCTTCTAGATTATTCACATCACGGGTGCTCCTGGACAAGACATTCATCAACTGGGCTATGCTCAATAGCAGTTTGCAGCATTGATAAATACTGGCAAGTACAGCTTTATGCCTTGCTCTACTCCTCTCTTACTCCACCAAATGTTTGTCTTATATTAATCTTTTTTTTCTTACTTCTGCCTTTCATTTCTTATGCTATGCTTCTTACTTTCAGTACATTCTTTATGCTGCATACCCTTCATGCACTGTTGATTTCTTTAATCTCTTTTCCCTAACTAGCTGCTGCTTTTTATCTCTTATTTCCTACTCTCACTCTACTCCATACAGCACCTTCTATCTCCTCTACTTTTTCCATATTACACCTGCATATTACTATATTATTCTTTGTAAGCTACACATTTTCTTTGCTCACCTATTATTTATGCATTAATTTTCCTTAACACAGTTTCAGTAAAGTCCCACATAACAGTACTGTCAACTGCATGGGGTAAATAGACACACTGCAGCCTTATGTCTGTATGGCAGGGACAATAAGGCACAATGCTGCCCTGGCCCTGCACAGGGTAGCTATGGTGAGGGACACTGCTGCTCTAGCTCTGTGTGGGGTGGCTGGGGGGGGACACTGCTGCCCTCGCTCTGCATGGGGCAGTGGAGAGGAGAGACATTGCTGCCCTTGCTCTGCATGGGGTAGCTGAGAGAGGAGACACTGCTGCCCTCATTCCGCATGGGTAGCTGAGAGAGAAGACATTGCTGCCCTCACTTTGCCTGGGTAGCTGAGGGGGGATATTGCTTCTCTAGCTCTGCATGGGATACCTGAAGGGGAGGGGAAGATTGCTGTCCTAGCTCTTCATGGGGTAGCTGGGGTGCACTTTTACCCTAGTGCTTCATGGGCTAGCTGGGGGGGCATTGCTGCCCTCTGAATAGAGTAGGAGGAGGAGCATTGCTGCCATCTACATGTGGTAGCGGAGGAGGAGGGGCATTGCTGCCCTCTGCATGGGGAAGCTGAGGAGGGGGGAACATTGTTGCCCTAGCTCTGCATGGGGTAGCTTTGGGGTACATTGCTGCCCTAGTTTTGCAGGGAGTAACTGTGTGGGAGGGGACACTGTGGCCCAAGCTCTGAATTGGGGGAGACATTGCTGCCCTAGCTCTGCAAAGGGTAGATGGGGGGCATTGTTACCCTAGCTCTGCATGGAGAAGGTGAGGGAGCCACTGCTGCCCTACCTCTACAAGAGGTAGATGGGGGGGGGGTGTTGCTGCCCTAGCTCTGCATGGGGTACATGGGGGGGCACTACTGTCATAGCTCTGCACGAGGTAGATGGTGGGACACTGCTGCCCTAATTCTTCATGGGGTAGCTGAGGGGATGATACTGCCGCCCTAGCTTTGCATGGGGTATATAGTGATCGCACTGCTGCCCTAGCTCTACATGGAGAAGATGAGGACACGCTGCTGTCCAAACTTGGATTTAGCCTCTTAGTGCTGACAAGCACCAGTGACCATTGTTGCCTTGGTCCTGCCATATGCCATGTGTATGCAGTGCTCAAGCATGTAAGGCTCCATAAGTACCCTTCCAATGGAGCTTTTGCAGTTCTATCACCCCACACATACCCAACAACTCAGTTCTCAAGAACATGCCCCTTGTTATTCCACTCTAAGGCTGTGCTCTGCCAAAAGTATGGAAGAGCTACTCAGAGCTTTTACTGGACAGTTAACTGAAAAAAATGTGGCAATTGTTATTTACAGTAAATTTTAAAATACAGACTGAATAGCACACTCAGTAATAAATAAAAGCTTTCACTTTGCCCAGAAATGAACAGTTCCCATGTCTTGAAAGTTGCTTGCAGGAACTTGAACAACTATAGAACCATCCATTGCTGCTTGCTGTCTTAAAGCAAACAATGGTAAATTTGAAAGCTTTGAGGAAAGTCAAGTCAGTTTTTAAACCACTGGAAAAAATAAAAAAAAAGAAATGACACAATGCAGTACTGAAAGAAAATGTGAATATCTCTGCATCTACAATCAAGCTGTGAAATCAGACAAACTCCGTAACAATATGCCAAACATATGCCTTTATAACAAACATGCAGTAATGGGACAACAGGAGTGCTTACTGCAACAGTATTCTGTTACAGAGTTTAAAGGACAGGTCATTGTCAAAATGCATTCATGTTTTTCTATTGATGTTAGTTCCTTCTATGCTAGCCTACAGCAATAATGTATTTAATCATTTTTTAGCATTTTGTGCCTTTACTCCTTGAGGCTAGTTATACTATTTTAGTCTGCAGCATTACTGTATTGCATTTTTAACATGTATTATTTTTATGTTTCTGTATTGCCTTGTATTACTATTGCATTAGTTTAATCTTGGAGCTTATCTCCCCGGGCCTCTACTGAAAATGGACATGTATCCAGTTGGACTAGCGGTCAACAAATGTAAAATAAAATAAATAAAAGTAAGGACAGGTCCTATGATAACTTACTTCACTGTAGAAAAATAATAGAAAGAGAAAAGAATAAAAATGTGTTTTCCCTTCATGGAGGAACAAGGTGCCAGGGCTACACTAATTTTTAGTGAAAGTCTATCATTTTGGTATTCAGAAAAAAATTAAGAAATCACTAACAAGTTTCATCCTACAGTCTGGATTCAAAGCCCTTAGCATCCACCTGACTACTGTAGGAAGCTGAACAAGTCATTTAGCCAGTCAGTGGTACCACATGGCCTATGAAAAGAGGCAACTCGGCTGTTAACAAATAAAACAAACCCAATTCACAACTAATGATATGAAATGTAGATACAGGCATGTTGAGCAAATGCAATTAACAGTTTATGTATAGGGAAGAAAATGGAATGCATGTGAAAAATGAAGGGGGCCAAACAATCACAGGATTTCAAATGCATTTTACAAAAAGGATTTCTGGCTGCTGGCAGAAATCATGAGTTATAGAAGCTCAGATGGGTACACTAACTTAGCCACAGAGCCCTACCTGCCCGAACTGACTATGCAACATTTAGTCAACAATTTATCAAGTGCAACTCTCATTTTTTTTAAACACACCTTTATTGAATTATCACTTGTGACAGGCAAATTTACATTTATACAAAATAATCAAACTGTATTAACAAACATTATACTTTGTATATATTGCTATCATCTAACCTAAACATTACATAAATTATTCAATTCCTGACCCTTTTTTAAACAAGAAATAGCTTTATTAATCCATCATAAATGAAAACAAACCACACCAACACAATTACAGCTGCAAGCATTTTCAACTAGAATTGGACACTCCCAGTTAAGTACAACTCTCATTAGATAAAACCAAGGAAATTTTTAACTGAATTGCTATTAAGACATCAAAATACCCTTAGAAGGAAATGTTATAGACTAACAAGTCGAGAGGTGGAAAGCACACTTGTTGAAAAACAAAGAACAATGGACAAAGGTAAAGGCAAACTGCTTTCTCACTGTGAGTCATTAAGTATTTATCTGTGTACTATTCCCTGAAGAGAAATCTTAACTTCAGGTTGTGTCGTGCTGCATTAGGGCAGAAAAAGGGAAGAAATGATGGCAGATGGAGGAAGAAATGTGTATTGGGAAGCAAACTGGAAAGTTGTTACGACCAAATATAATGAATGTCAATAAAGTCAGACGCCCAAAACTTAATGCTGTTTTAGACTCAAATAAATACACTTAATTAAACAACTTATTAATCTGTGTAAGAAAAGCACTTGTATGTTGTACTATGGCAGCATTATAACACTTTCTAGATATATGCACATTCCCAGGGAGTACTTAACACATTGCTGGTACAGCAACAGAACTTATTTTCTCTCACTCATCTAATTTTAAGTTGTAAAGCACAAACAGACTTTGAAGCAACCTCCCAAACTACATTTCAAGCTCTAGGGAGTGTTCAAACACAATGTTTACAAAAAAGGTCAGTAATATTGAGATGGATGTGACCTTGGCTTCACTACAAAATAAGTCTCTTATTAAGTGAATGTTGGCTCACTTAAGCACATTTTAATTAGGCAATTAGCAAGACTTGGAAGCACAAAGCACAGGCCATGTATTTTTGATCAAGGGTGGAGCAAGTCTGCCACTTATGAATCAGTGCGGCGCTCCGGATGTTAGGTCAGTCAGGAGCAGCTCTGCTGGCCACAGTCCAGGCCTCTAATATCTGCATTCCTGACATTTGCTTCAGAAGGGCCACATTTTTATAATAATTTTAAACACAAAACAAGGGAAATGCACAATTAATGCTAAGGAATGAAGTTTGCTACAAGGGCTAAAAACATCATCAAATAAAAAAAATGCAAGCATACATAACTGAATATCTATATTAATGTTCAAGATGTCCTTAAGAAATGAGCTCTGTAACTTAGCCCCATTAACAAACTTGTACATATGCAGTTGTTGATGAAAGAGCCCTTTAACCCAAGAATCACATAAAGCAAACTGCTGCAACTAGTCATATCTTCAGTTGTTACTGGGACCTTTGATGCATCGTCATATCCTCAGCTGTTCCTGTGACTTCTGACTCACTGTCATATCTTCAGCTGTTCCCAAGACTTTTGACCGACTCTCATATCTTTAGCTGTTCCTGAGGCTTATGACCCACTGTCATATCTTCAGTTGTTTTCAGCACCTTTCACCAATTGTCATATCCTCAGCTGCTCCATTCCATTTGACCGATTGTCATATCCTCAGCTGTTCCCATCCCCTTTGACCAGGCACATTTAACCCAACATTATATCCTCAGGTGTTCCTGGGACCTTTAACCCATCATCAACACCCTGGAATGCTTTCCATGTCTCTATTACTCCATACATAAAGCAACATTTTATCATGTTGATATCCCTCCCCTCAAGCAGCTATGTATGCTTCTCCCCTGAAAACTGAAAGCCCTTACCCGATATCTACTGTGTACTTTAGTGAATGAGATTGAGAGTTAAACACTGACTAGGTCATGACATACTACAGTAAAAGTGAAGCTGGTAGGTTATTACACAATGTTGGTAGATGAAGATGACTAGGCAATGCAGAGTCTATGAGGCCATTAACTGGATTGGGGAAATCTCACAAATACAGCCATGTCTGCTTCTTTCCACTGCTCTTTACCAGATGGCAGCTTCATTTACTGCAGACAGTTCACATACGGCAAAATAAATTACACTAAATATTTATCTAATGGCCTTTGCTTAAAGAAGAACCTGCAATTCAGAACTTTAGCTAGGAATATCATCATTACTATTCTTAAATTAAATTTAAGAACATCCAGTCCAAATGCGCTACATACTCAACTTTAAGCAATGACAAACTGTATGCTGAGCATGAAGGCAACTATGTAACAATGTCAGACCATGGTTCAGATCTATACCACCGGTACAGAGTATGAGTTAAAAAGGTCTGCTCACTGTGGTAGATAAATTGTAACAATGTCAGCCCATACTACAGATCTTCACCACTGGTACAGAGTATGAGTTAAGGATGTCTTTTCACGTCAGTATATAATTTGTAAACAATTTCAATCTACAATACAGCTCGATTGCACTGGCATAAAGTATGAACTAAGGATGTCTATTCATGTTGGTAGATGATTTGTAACAATATCAGACCACAGTTCAGATCTTTACCACTGGCACGGATGTCTGTTCACATTGCAGATAAATTGCAACAATTTCAACCCATACTATAGATCTACACCAGTGGTACAGAGTACAAGTGAAGGATGTCTGTTCACGTTGGTATGTAATTTGTAACAATGTCAGCCCACATTACAGATCTACACCACCGGCACAGAACACAACATAAGGATGTCTGTTCACATTGATTGAAAATTTGACTTGGGGGCACTGGTGCAACTAATGTTGCACTATTTCAAAAAGGAAAAATGGTAGATTTGGGATAACTCCATTCAATGTAACAGCAAGTATCAGCATACACTTTACAAGTGGATGTTTTATGGAAGAGTGCTCACAGCAAGCAGCATTCTATCCTTACCAAAACAAGCTGTCAAGTCAGCATGACCAAGTTATGCAAACCTCACTGTGGTGCCTATGTACTTTTATTGGAGACAGAGCAACTTTCTCTAGGAATACCTATGAGTTAATTTCTAGATGTCACTGAAGAATCTTAAACTTACAAACTGTAGTTGTCAGGATCACAATAAGGCATAATGTCACTGCCATAAAGAAATCCTACTTGCCCTGTTTAACTCTAGCACTGCTCTGTAGTACAGTGACACAATTCGCGTCACATCCTCATAGCACAGCAAGACCACAGGATCCCATTTTCTTTTTTTTCTCAAATATTTTTTTATTTTCAATTAAAATAACATTTACATAACATTTTTAAATATCATTTTAAAACAACTATATACAATATTTACAATAGCCTGACTTTCAATTATATACACTGTGTGTTATTAAACATAGAATGAAAAGATCAGTTATCAAAGATACAATATTTATTATTTCCCCCAGGTCTTCCTCTCTGCTGCTGTGCGTCTCTGGCTACGAGATTCATACTTCCAATAAGCTGACCATCCTGCCTATATTGTCCTCCAGTGAGAGACTGCCCTGTTGCTGTTGACCAACGTCCTTCAACCACCATATCTACTACTGTCCATTCCTAAACTGAGGAACTGAACCTTAAACCTCCCAGTGCAACAGTCCCTATTTGAAGAAAAGTATAACACAAGAAAGTATGTGCTCCTAATACAACGGACTGTTCTAAAGCTAGCTCTGTTTTGAATACTCCAGGTTAATTTATGCTAGTTCTGTTCTGATACTCCAGGGTTTGCTTTTATATACTCCCTAGCTAGGTTGACCAGCAGCCAAAGCCTTTTATCTACTTCTTGCTTGCCCTCTCCTATTGTGTCCACTGTTCTTTAAACATAACTCCCTCCCCCCTGTACTTGTAATCCCCCAGCCGTGCTACTTTTCAGAAGTAGCTACTCCTTTCTATAAATCTTTAGTCCACTAGGTGGCGCCCTTCTCCCTGTCTCTCCCCACTGATTAAAACCTCTTCCCTTAGACTTGCAGGTTTTATCTATTTGTAAGAAACTGCTGCCCCCATATCTTTTTCTCTCCTTCCTCCTGTACTCCAATTCACTTACATTTCACTGTCTACTATCACAACCTCCCAGTGCAATGGTCCCTCTTTGAAGATAAGTATAACATAAATTTCTCTGTCCACTATCACTACTGCTTAGGCCCTTACCTTCTACCCATCCCCAAACTTTCCTTACCAAGTCAGCCCTCCACTGATAATTTTTCCTTGGGCTCTCTCCTTCAGTGGCTCTACCCGCTCCGTTCGCCCTGTGGGCTCACTCCGCTCCCCTACCCTACCCCCAAATCCCACCCACCCCCAGTGCATCTACCTTTATAGTCACCACAGTCTCCTCCCCAGTGGCCCTCAACCTATCCCCTCTCTTTGCTCCTCCCCCTCCTAGCTGAAGACCTTTTAACTACCCCACCTCCTCTCTATTCCGTTACCTGACTGCTCTCTCATATACTTCTCCTCCTTATATTCTCCAAACACAACACAGATTCTCTACTTCCTCTTCTAAAATCTATCCTACTCTATTCATCCATGTCTCTTCCACTTTATCTCACCTCATTTACATGTCTTCTCCTTCTAACTACTCTCTATAATGTAACTTCCTATTCCTCTACCACACTACCCTCCTCTTTCCCCCTCCCCTCCTCCTCCACTCTCTCCATTCCCCACCCTTCAACACTCCATTTTTATTTAATATCCCCCTCCCTACTTCAACCAAATCCATTTCATTATTTCAAACTAAAACTACATACAGTTTATTTAAAATCTCCTGCTATCAAAACTAAATTACATCTCCCTCTTACTTTATGTCACAATGTAAAGTTTCTCCTCTTATCTCCCTTCTCTTGGCTTGCTCTAGCAGGAGATATCCACCCCAACCCTGGGCCAATACCTGGTAACAATCTTTCTCCCATTACCTTCACTAATAGAAACAGCCATAAATACCTTAAGTTCATTACCATTAATACCCAGAGTATTAATAACAAAATAACAAACTTCCATGCTTGGCTAAGTCCCACTGCACCTGACATAGTAGCAGTAACTGAAACCTGGCTAAAACCACAAACTACTAACTCTGAGATTTTACCACCTGGCTTCCAAGCACTTAGATTCGATCGCCAAAACAAAAAAGGAGGCGGTGTAGCCTTAATCTACAACTGCCTGCTAAATCTCAGCCCATACCAAAATCCCATTCCTCAGTTTAATAATGTCGAACTAATCATAGGAATTCTCAAAATGAACAACTTTAAAAGTATCTGTATTATAGCCATCTATATACCCCCTGGAGACAACACCTCCACCCTAGAGAATATTCTCTATTAGGCTACAAACGATATCAAACTAGAGACTTACATTCTAGGCAATGTCAATATCGACTGGAATAAAATTAATAACAATACTCCCACTCTGTCTATCAATCTTTATAATTTTACTCAACTAATAAACAACATTACCAGACCTAACAAAAATAACCCCCCAGGGTCCATCCTGGACTGGATCTTAGTCAGCCACCCCAACAATATCTCCAACTCTGGTACATTACCAGACTCAATAAGTGATCATCTTCCGGCCTTTATTAACCGAACTACCCAACAGCTCCCTCACCAACATCAATATGCCCACACTCGTAACCTAACTAATTTTAACCCTTCTATATTCTCTAAAACCCTTAAACTAACAAACTGGGATTCACTAAACACTCTTCCTCTAGATGAAGACTTAGAAGTTTTCAATACTACCTTCCTTAAAATCCTAAACTCCCAAGCCCCACCTCGAACAAAACGAATAAAATACAACTCTGCCCCTTGGCTAACTAAGGACACTAAAACTTTAATGCTACAGAGAGACAAAAACTCTACAATAAAAATAAACACCCAGCTTCATTCCTTCAATTTAAGCAACTCCGCAATCTCACTAAAAAAACTGATCACACAAGATAAAAAAATCATACTACACCAAACTACAGTCTACCCTCTCAAACAATCCCAAAAAATTCTGGAATTCCATCAATTCCCTCTTACACCCAGGTACTAAATCCAATCCCTGTCCAGACAACAATAAGACTGACACAGAAATTGAAACCCTTTTCAACTCCTTTTTTACCAGCTCCATAGCTGAACTGACCAAATCCTTCTCCAATTCCACCCCAGCCCGAACCCAAAGCCTTCTTCACCTTCCTCCCCTCACTCCTGCTCCCATAAACCCCCTCCCACTTTTTTTCTACAACCCGTGTCTACCATCTGTATCAAAAAACTTCTTTCCAAACTCAAACCATGCTCCAATGCCCCAGACAACATCCCATCACTCTTTCTCAAGCTCGCAGCAGATGGCATCGCCATACCCATCAACATTCTCATCAATAGATCCATCCAGGAATCTTATGTTCCCAAACTTTGGTGAGCTGCCTACATTCTGCTCCTTCATAAGGGAGGCAAAAATAATAGCATTTCTAATTTCCACCCAATAGCCATTCTTTCCCCAATTTCAAAGGTCCTTGAAAAATGTATCCACCGGCAACTCATGCCCCACCTCCTCAATAACCATCACCTCACTCCTACTCAACACGGGTTCCGTCCTGGCCACAGTACCATTACTGCTCTCCTCTCTTTCTTAGACATTGTCAACCATGCCCATGACTCTGGAGATATTGTCTCCACTGTTCTTCTTGACCTTTCCAAGGCATTCGACATGGTATCCCACACACTCCTTCTCAACCACCTTTCTAACCTCAATCTTTCCCTCAATTCCCTTTCTTGGTTCAAAAGTTATCTCTCAGATAGATCCCAAGCTGTGAAATGGCATACAGGTACCTCTAACTTCTACCTACCCCTACCAGAGTCCCTCAGGGTTCTATTCTTGGATCTCTGCTCTTTTATGTCTTTATCGATGATTTCCACTCTGCAATTCCTCATTCTCAAATTGTACAATATGCAGACAACTCCACTTTAATCTGCTCATCCTCTAGCCTTCCCAAGCTCCAAGCCAAAACCCAATTGGCCTTCACAACCACAGAGAACTGGATGCTTCAAAACCATCTCTCCCTTAATGCCAATAAATCCCATATTATTTCCTTCTCCCCCACAAAAGCTCTGCCTCTTGATAAGCCATCCTTCAAGATCTCCAGCCTCTTCCAGTCCCCAACAGAAGTTGTTAGTTGTGCAAAATTACTCGAAGTTACCATTGATGAACACCTGAAATTTAATACTCATATTCAACTAAACATAAAAAAAAAATCAGAAGCTCGGTATGCTGTACAGAAACACTAACTTTCTATCTTTAGCTACAAGACAAACACTCGCCTCTACCTACCTTCTCCCTTCTCTATTGTATGGTGCTCGTCTTCTAACCAACCTCACAGCTTCTATCTCCTCAAAACTTGAAAGATGCTACTACAAAATCGCCAAATTCGCTAACTCTACTCATTCTGCACACCACTGCATCTCCCTCCATAGTCTCCAATGGCTAGAAGTCCCTAATCATCTCGATTACCTCCAACTTACTACTGCACACAAACTAATTTTTAAACCCACCGCTTGCCCTGCACTATCTAATATCTTGCCCTTCTACACTCCTCTCAAGCCCCTAAGATCAGGCCACCAAAATCTTCTTTCAGTATATAAACCTAAACGACCACCTGGCCACCTCCTACTTTCTTATACTATAGCAAAAAAATGGAACTTGCTTCCTCCCCTTCTAAGAGTCACTACAAGCTATGAACAATTCAAATCTCTTCTCCATTCTCACCTCTCCCAAAACTGGAAATGTAATTGTATACTTCCTACCTAGATCCCATTACATCCCAGTTTCAATTTTCTCTCTCTTGTCCCTCTTCTTCCAACTCTCTCCTCAGCTCCCCATCCTCTACTTCTTTATCTCCTTTCTCCCCTGCTTAAACTCTATATATATTCCTTTTACATCCTCTCCTCCCCACTGCCTACATGCCTGTTCTCACAAATGTATCTTTTACCTTTTTCATATGATGTAATTTTTCTACTCAAAAATAAAATGAATCTTAGTCTAACTGTTCTTTTTTATCTTCCTCCTGGCATCTCTTCTCCTTTAAATTCTTTGCACCTCCTTTTCCCTACACTTCTCCTCTGATTTACTTCTTTTGCATTTCATATCTATGTATAATTTCTTTTTTTTCTCTCTCTCTTCTATGCTAACAATACAATTGTATAAAAATGTTATTTTTTGCATGTAAAATTGTTAAATGTGCTATGTTTTTGGAAATTGTTAAATGTGCTATGTTTTTAGAACACAGAGCCTTATGTGTGTAATGTATTTGTAATATGGAGCTTTTCTCGCCGGGCCTCCACTGAAAACGGGCTTTCGGGCCCAGTGGACTTCCCCAGTTATCAAACTGGAAATAAATAAATAAATTATTGCAGAGTGTCCAACAAAGATATAACTTTCTTCCAAGGATTATTTACCAATGGCCTGGGATAGATTTGTAGTTATTTGATTTTTATTTCCATCGATGCAGTTGTCTTCAGTAAAGTGTAGAATTCTTCCAAGGTCGGGGGTGTATTTGAATTCCACCTTCTGATTACGCATTTCCTAGGTATAGCAAGGATCCCATTTTCTTACACATATTTTACCCATTTAATTCCAGTTATATGGATAACATGACTGAATCAGGACTTGTTTTGCAGTGCCAGCTGGGTCAGGATAGGCACAGTGCATTACATTTTCCACTGCCAACCGAGACAGGATAGGCACACTGTGCTATGTTTTGCAGTGCCAGTGGGGTCAGGCTAGGCACACTGCACTACATTTTGCTGTGCCAGCTGAGTTAGGATAGGCACACTGCACTCCATTTTGCAGTGCCAACTGGGTCAGGCTAGGCACACTGCTATGTTTTGCAGTGCCAGCTCAGTCAGGCTAGGCACCCTGCTATGTTTTACAGTGCCAGCTCAGTCAGGCTCGGCTCACACTGCACTACATTTTGCAGTGCCAGCTGGGTTAGGACAGACTCACTGCACTACATTTTGCAGTGCCAGCTGGGTTAGGACAGGCACACTGCTCTACATTTTGCAGTGCCAACTGGGTCAGGCTAGGCACACTGTGCTATGTTTTGCAGTGCTGGCTCAGTTAGGCTAGGTACACTGCACATTCTGCAGTGCCAGCTGGGTCAGAATAGGCACACTGCCCTACACATTAAAGTGTCATCTGGGTCATGATAGGCAGACTCTGCTACGTTTTGTAGTGCCAGCTCTGTCAGGATAGGCACAATGCACTACATTTTGCAGTACCAGCTGGGTAAGGGTAGGCACACTCTGCTATGTTTTGCAGTGCCGGCTAGGTCAGGATAGGCGACACTCTGCTATACTTTTCAGTGCCAGCTGGCTTAGCAGTTCATACGGTACTGCCACAGCAGCATCAACTTTATTTACAAATCCTGTTGGTCGTAAATGCTTTAAAACAAATTGGGAGTCCCAGGACAGGTGCTTTTTAAAGAAAAAGAAATCATGGTGTAAGAACAGTACTCCTTTAAACACATTTTTAACCTCTGTGTCTGGACTTTGACAAACTAGGTTAATATGTTCCTATGATTATAACTTACTGCTTTTTATATCCACTGAATTTTGCAAGAATAGACAGAGAAACCCACACAAGCTTCTTCAGAGCTCACTGAAAACTTCACTTGGAAAATCTACAGAAATCTATACATATGCCTCCTGCCACCCTCAAAGGAAAAACAAAAGGAAATGCAATCCTGCTATGTCTGTGCCTTTCTTGCTTTCCCCAAGTTTAGCAGTTCTGTGGGAAGTACTTTGGCACAGAAGCCCTAACTTTTCTTTTTCACTGACAGAGAGGGCTCTACTCAGGCTGGAATCTAGCAGAGGGGACATTGCTCTCCCATTAAACAAACTACTCTTTGGGGGCATATTGGCAATTGCCTTTTATCTAACTCATGGTCACTCAATCATTGCCCCATATTGAGGGGCTAGTACTTGCTGACACTTAACAGAAAGTGGTTGTTCAAACACTAAGAAAAGGATACAAGCAAGTAGCCTTAGCAGACAAATCCTTCACTACAGAAGACATCTGTGTCTCCTTTCACTTGTGTCAATCTAATAACTTTCTTTACATTAAAAATACCACAAACTGAATACTGTACCCATATAACATCTGCCACAAATACAAACTTCAGAACATTCAGTGATACTTAACCAAGGAAATGCCCTTACTCTTTTTTTCTGTCTTACTGTAATCACTCTTCTTCATCTGTCTACCTTTGATGCATATACCACAAGACTACAGTACTGGATTATAAAAGGGTCCTATATACCAACCCTCCCATCAGGTTAACAAGCAAGTAAAAAAAAACATAAATAAAGACTTCCAATTTGAGGAAAAATCAAAGCATATACACTTTTACTCAAACTTAAATACATTCCTAAGAAGAAAAGTGCTCTTGGTCTAACTAGGTCTAACACAAAATGACATACTGGAAAGTACAGTTGTGTAGGAACTTATAAATGCAGATGTCTAAGTATTTTTTCCAAAATATGTGTTTATCAACCAACATTATTATTAATTATAGCAACAGGGGATCATGTTACATATCATACAATTGTCTGGTAGTCAATGCAGAGGATTAAAGCTGTGAGCTGTAGCTTACATGGTACAAGGTTTGATTCTCTCACCCCTCATCCCTCATTTGCCTACTGTGTGACCCTGAATAAGTCACTTAAAGCAGGTTTGGGTGCCCAGTGGGCCTACTTGGTTAAATTATACATTACCTTACATAAAATGATATAATTATATACACAGACCACCATAAATACTAAAATTAACCATTACCTCAATATAACACTTGTTTGTGTCTTTCGGCTTTTCCCGGTTAGGGGTCGCCACAGCAGAACTCCGGTCCGCTAATGATTGGCATTAGATTTTAACATACTGGCTTGCCAGGCCTAATGTACAACCTTCAACGAAGGAACGTCCATTCACGAAAGTCGCTACAGAGAAGACGCTCTAACTGAGAATCGAACGGGCAACGTCTAACTGTGAGGCGACAACACTACCGCAGCACCACCACCGCAGTATACCTCAATATAACACTACCCTTCCCAAAAGACTTTTCACAACTTTTTCTGTAAGCAACTTCCAAATCCATCCATCCATCTACAGCAACATTTTCCCATTTTTGCGCATGGAGTTGGGGTGTCACTTCATCAATGATAATCATCTTGAGCAAAGATGTACACTGACCGCTAGATTGTTAACTCGTCCACTGTTGTTCTATGCCACACACTCGTATGCACACTCACACCTATGAAAAAATTTAAAGGGTCCAATCCACCTACTACATTTCTTTGGAACATCAGAACACCTGGAGGAAGCCAACAGGACACAAAGACGACAAGCAGACTTCCCACAGAAGGCACCCCAGCCGAGAAACGAACCGAGGAACCTTTTGCTATGAGGCAACGATGCTTTCTTCTGACACTACTACATTACAGCTTCTCAACATCTGACAAAGTCTTTTGCAGTAATAAAGTTGAGATATGAACTTATTACAGTTAACATTATTCTTTTAACGGAAATAAAACAAATTTGCAGCATTTGTGAAGTCATTTTATTGGCCAGAAGGCTCATTAGTTATTCCCCCCCCCATTCTGCTATATGTTTTGTGAATTTATGCGGGTTAACAGTGCCCTGTATAGCAGCAATACAGTGCAAATACCTTGGGCGCCAACAAACCTAGAGTAGTTAATTGGGAGTCAAGTAGCAATACCTATAAATTTAGTCAAATTCAGTATTGTATAAACATTAAAGTTAGTGGAATTTAGTACTGTTTAGCATAATTTGCTCCGATAAAGCACACTTAATAGCCTTCTAACCCCCAATATACCACCCCCTTGTAGCTCACATATAAAAGGACAGGACAGTATGGATATGCAATTTCCTGTCTTCTCTGTAGCTATCTTGGTGGATATGAGCATCTTGAGGCCATTTAACAATTGTCTCATGCTTACTGATTGATACATAATCTTAAAGAAGCAGACACAGTATGCGAGAGGTGTACTTACATAATGACAAAGGAGGCTATTCTATCGCATGCAAGTGCACATCAGGTTTTTGAAATCACTCACACAACACCCACCTCACATAGTATAGGACACATACAGACTAACATATGTTGAGACGCTTAAAAGCAATCCTCCTAAACAAAGATCACCTAGATTACCCGTTGTCAAAGCCATGTCTCTGCAAACCCAAAGGGACTTAGGAAAAAAAACAGCTAAAACCAGACATACTGTCATTCTCACTGCAGCCCTAAACACTAAGCCCCTAAGGCAAGCAAACACACTTACCAGGACTCTCATTATAGGGGACTCTATTCTAAGATTTAAGGATGCCCCTATAACCAGGGTGAACAAGGAGAGGACAACAGTTAGATGCTTATCTGAAGCCAGACTCTGCCATATCACACATGCACTTAAGTCATTACATAACAGGTACCAGTATGATTCCATCATAGTCCATGTAGGTGTAAATGACCCAAGATGTATGAGAAACATTATGGAGCTTTCAGACTGTGTGCCTCAGGCTTTTATGAGCCTAGCACTGAGAAGCATATTACCATCACAATATGAGCAAAAAACGATTGATTTCAACAACTGGCCGTCTTTGTGGTGTCATTCTAACTGGAGCCAAGATTTGTCATCTTGACAGAACATGGTTAACAGACCACATTGCTTCATCAAGGACAGTTTGCGACTCTCCATGCCAGGCTTTTGAATACTTGCTAAAATGTTATCCATCCCCACAGTGCCTTTTTTAGGCAATGCCAAATTGACAAACCAACTAACATAGCAAAATTAACTCAACCGAACCTCAAGGTTTTACTGCTTAATGCCAGGGGCCTAAATAAATAAATACACTTCAAGCCCTCTTCACACTTGAGAATATAAACATCAGTGCAGTTACCAAGACCTGATTTAAAAGTGGCACACAGTAGCTCACCAGTGCAAGGTTTCAGTTCCTTCCACACTTTTAGACCAGTAGCTGCACAGAAAGGGGCTAAAGGAGGAGGTGGCTCAATGTACATCAACAGGTTCATAGGTGTGTACTAGGTTAATGGCCCCAGGGCTCCAGAGCCTTTACAAGCCTAGCCCATAAGATTACCCTGGCATCGTGCCACCCAACCTTAGTTCTCAGTGCCTCTGTCGAGTAGAGCCACTGGAGTGATCCCCGGGGTGAATTTTCTATTTTCCATCCACTCGTCAAGATTTGTCTTGAAGAGGGCCAGTGAGGTGCTCTGTTTGACATGTATGGGAAGTCTATTCCATGGCATGGGAAGAACCTGTCCCTCCAGCATGTTCTTCTGTTGATTGTGGTAATGAGGTTGAGGTCTCTGGAGCATGTGGTGTGAAGGGATTGGGATTTCTTTAGATGTACCATTTCTAACAGAGGTTGGTTAGACATGGCTTTGTAAGTCAAGCAGAGATTGCCTCTAAGTAGGTGACATGAGACAGAGAATAGTTGGAGTTTTTTGAATCTGTCCATGCAGGACAAGTGTTTAAGGGCTAGGATCCTCTTTGTAAGGTACTTTTGTGGTCTCTCCAGTTGTTGCAGGTGTCTAGTGAGGTACATGCCAAATGGGGCATTGTACTCGATGACTGGCCTAATGAGGGAAGAGTAGAGGGAAACAATGACCTTTTTCTTCCTGGATGCAAAACCCTTAGTAATGAGATGTGCCACACAGAAGGACTTTCTGATCACAGTGGCAATGTGGTGGTCAAAAGAGAGGTTGCTGTCAACCTGTGTTCCCAGATCTCTTATAATGCCTTCTATGTTCAGTGGACTACCATCGTTGTGGTAATTCATGGGAAATGGGTTTCTCCAAAAGGGGACAACGGCACTTGGCATTGAGCTTAAGGTCATGGTTCTGACACCAGTCGTTAGTCTCAGTGAGGCCTTTCTGTAGGATGTCAACATCACTTGGAGAGTTAATAACAGCTCCCAACTTGCAATTGTCTGCAAACTTTCTCAGCCAGAGTCCCTTCGTGTTGGCCTGGACTTTACAGACGTAGATACCAAACAGGAGAGGACCCAAGACCGAACCCTGTGGGACTCCATTCATGACTGGTCGGCAGTCTGACTTGGAGTCAGTTACTTTCACATTGTGGATTCTATCTTTGAGCCAGTTTGCAACCCACCTAGTGATATAGGAGTTGATGCCTAGCTTAGTGAGTTTTTCTATGATTCCTGAGTGGAGAATGGTATCAAAGGCCTTGGTCAGATCAAGGTAGGCTGTATGACCCACCTTGCCTTCATCCACAGCTCTGTTGACTGACTCAAAGAATTCGACCAAGTTGAGTAGGCATGATCTACCCTTCACAAAACCAAACTGTGCAGGATCTAGAGTCTGGAGATTCCCTATATCCTTGTTTATTAGGTCCATTATGATGCGTTCCATAGCTTTGCATATCAGACTCATCAGGCTAATGGGGCAATAGCTCCCAGGGTCTGTATTCACTCCTCCTTTGTGGAGAGGGATGACTGTAGCAGTGTGCCATTTGGTAGGGACAAAGCCTGAGGTGAGACTGTGATAGAACAAGGCACACAGGTGAGGTGCCAGTTCACTCTGCAGTTCATGCAGAACATAGTCAGCGATATTGTCAGGTCCCACAGAAGCTATATTCTTGGCCTTGGACAGTGCTGTTTTAACCTGTGTAGCAGTAATACTGGGTGCCTGGCAATCCACTGGTATTGTGATTGGTCCTTTGGGGGGGAGGGATAAAGTTGGCACTGAATCTGTCAGCCAGTATATTGGAAATATCTATTGGCTCAGTATTGGAGGTACCACTGTACAGTAGCTCAGAGCAAATCTGGGTATTGCCATGGAGATTCTTTACATAACTATAGAAGGCCTTGTGGTTATCTTTACTATCTGCTGCAATTCTGTTTTCATAGTTAGCTTTAGAGGATTTGATGAGGGATCTCAACTTTTTGTTGAGGCTGATAAGGGAGTTTTTCCAGTCTTGGGACTTCACCTTATTCCACATCAGATTCCTCCTTCTGATGTAGAGTTTTTTTATGGCAGGGGACCATCAGATTGGCTTCCTTTTCTTGGAGGAGAGCATCTTGGTTCTGTTGGGTATGGCGAGATCCATCCATTTGTGTACGTGTTCGTACAGTGCATTGGTGTATAATTCGGCAGTCATGTAACTATTCTCCATTTGCATAGGTGCAATGAAGTTAGCCAGCTCTGTTTTTAGGAGCCCAAAGTTAGTTTTGGAGAAGTTTTTCATGGTGGTTACCTTTGAGGGGGTGGGAGGGATGTAGATTTCCAAGGTGATCAGTTTGTGGTTGGATCTAACCAGGGAGGAGTTGACTACTGGTGTAGAGCAACAGTCGCCCATGTTAGTAATGACTAGGTCAAGGATGTTGCTGCTTCTAGTGGAGGTAAGAACGAGCTGGTCCAGGGCAGTGGAATTAATGAATTCCAGAAAACGTTGGGCAAGTGTATTGGTACAGGAGTAGTTTTCCCAGTTAATAGAGGGGTAGTTTAAGTTGCCCAGTATGAGTGTGTTAGGTTGGACCCTAATATTCTCCAGGGTGCTTAGGAACGTGGAGTGCGAGTCTTAGGACATGGTTGGGGACCTATAGTAGGCTACAACTTGAATCGCTGTCTTACCCAATGTTAGTTGCACCTGAAGTATCTCTGATGTGTTTTGTGCTACCAGTCTGGAGGTGTGGGCATCCTTCATGAATATGGAAATACCACCGCCTTTGGAGCTTCGGTCCAAGTTCTGGGGCTGAAAGATGTGGAATGAGTTATAGCCTGGTAGTGCAGGGGTGCTTTCTGCCGCCTTGAACCAGGTCTCTGTTACAGCACAAATGTCAATGCTCTCCATTTTAAGGAGTGCTTTGAGCAAGTGCATTTTGAGATTTAGACTTCTAGCATTGAGCAGTATGACCCTCAGATTGCATTTGTTTGTAGCTGTTATGGTAGTAATTTGGTGTTTGGAATACCACCTAAAAAAGGCACTATAGGGGTGGCAAGAGCCTTGGCCAGTATCCGGAAGCCCAGGGGTGACAAATGCAGGCCATCTCTGGCAAAGCATTGAAGTCTGTCAGTCATGTCATCCCAGGCAGACAGATACTGGAGCCCCCTAAAATTACACCAGAAATTTAGCCAATTGGTGAAATCAATAATTTGCTGCTTGTACTGTGGTATTCTTCTGGGTGATGGTAGGATGCTGCTCAGGGATAGGGTCATACCCGCCTGGACTACATAATCCAAGAGCTCCTCCATGTCTCTTTTCAGGTAGTCCAGGGAGGTACATCTCAGGTCATTCACACACACATGTACAATGACAGAGTCATATTTGTACCTGTTGTTCAGGATCCGAGTGCGTGCATTATATGCTGGATCCTGGCACCTGACAGGCAGCTGACTGTTACTTTCTCCTTATTCAACCTAGTGAGTGAGACATCAGTGTGCCTCACTATCAAGTCACCTATGACTAGTGTGATGGGCATGCTGTTTTGCCTTGGGGGCTTTGGTTGAGTGGCGCACTGTTTAGGAGAGTTATGTGTCTCGTGATTAGTGTTGTGTTGTGGTGGCCGAGTGCGTTTCGGCCTTGGAGGTCTCTGCTGTTTGGGTAGATTTTAATTGAGAGCCTCCATGAAGGTGGGTGCGTGGTTTGTGTTTTTATGTGAAGGCAGTGCTGGTGTGTGTTCTGGAGGGCTATGTTTTCCATGTGGTGTGGTGCAAGTGTTGACCTTCTCCTCCTGACCAGCTATTCTGGTCTTGGCTGGAGAGTGCGTGTCTTCCAATTTGGATATATAAGTCATCTCTTGCAAGTTTGAGTATTGGGAGGTAAGAGGAGAGGGTTGTCGGTGTACATGAGGCAGTTGCTACTTTGCCTCAGGATGCCAAGTTCACCAGGTTAATAGCAGAAAGCACAGGGAACTGACCTTTAGACATGCCTGAAGGGGTGGTCATTAATAATAAGTACTGGAGCTGTTTCCTTGTTTTAAGTTTAGTGCTGGTAGCACTTTTGTGTGCTACCAGTACTATAATTGCGACAAGAAGTCTGGTAAAGTGCTAGACTAATAAGCTAGTAAAAGTGCAGGAGAGGAAAGAACTAGCACATCTAATGGAAAAATTGAAGAGCAGACTTTGGCACCACTCAGAAGCTTACAAACAGTCCTGGATACAGCAAATCTGTACCTGGACTAGACTAGTTACAGGAAAGGAGGGAAACAAGTACAAATGCGGGCTTTTTAACCAGAAAGTTGAAAGAGATGGAAAAACTGCCCAAACGGCCAATAAACTACAATTTCTGGGCCAGAAACCACTCATCTTGTGGTAGATAGGCTACCTAGTGCTTACCACTCCCACTGATAAGCTAGAAGGCTTCTCTCCAACACAGAAAGGCTTGGGGGGTTCAGAAGCTTACAAACAGTCCTGGATACACAAAATCTGTATCTGGACTAGACTATTTACTGTTATAGGCAGGAAACAAGCTTAGAGATTTTTTTTTTTTTTTTACAGAAAAGCAGCTAAAACAACACTAAAAATTCAAGTGCAGTGCAACTAGCACACTTGTGTAGCAATATTAAAGCAAATACAGTTTATATAAATGCAATTTATTGAAACTATATTCTGAACTGAATTCAATTATTGCATTATTCAACTCTGAACAGTTAAAAAGTGCCAAAAAACATACTTATCAGCTGAGAAGCACACTCAGTCAGAACACAAGAAGATTCTAGCAAAGTTTTTTTTTTTTTTTTTTTTTTTTTTTTAGTAAAGTGGAAAGGAGAAACAGAAGATAATTCAAGGTTAAGGACCTAAGTGGTTGGCCTTCTCAAATATTTTCTCTGTATTAGGTAGACTGAGCTAATGACACTAGACTGGGATAGAGCTGAACAGATGGGATTGGTAGGATTGTGGAGCTAAGTATTCTTCATATCTAGAGAAAGCAAAAAGGCTTGCGGCAGAAGTACTAGAAACAGAGTCTACAGAGTTAACTTTGAAAGAGGAAACTTTCAGAAAGGTGTTTTGAAAGGAAAGTTCTAAAATAGGTTTTCAAGAACCCTCCTTGCTAGAAACATCCCAGATTAGAAACCTCTGCCCTTTTCGAAAGGAGGGCTTCTGTCTCAGGCTGAATAGTGTCCTGGGACAGAAGACCTTGAATCAGCAGTGGAAAATGAGACAAATGACATGGTGGAGGCTGAGGAATACCTGAAAAGGGAGGAATGGGCTTCCACATCAGTCTGTAGCCTTTGTGAATAACAGACATAACCCTTTTGTCTGTTGTAATTCTCTGCTAAATGGGAAAGGACAGAGATGGTCTTTGAGAGAGAGGAAGACAGTAGACAGAAAGAGGAAAGTAGTCATATGAAAGCAGGTTTAGCAGGAAAGGAAGACTTTTGCCCTGGTAATTACTTGGTTTGTCAGGAAAAGCTCTCTTAGAGGACTGTTTATTCTTTAGGGGCTGCCTTCAATATCTATGCACAAAAGGACCTGGTTTGAAAGACCAGTTCCTCTGGTACTTGGGAGCAGCAGACCGACTAAAGGCCCTATCCCTTTACACAGTCTCATATTATTTATTGAGAGGGGACATATGCTGGGCTTACAAAGCATTCTCTGATCCAGCCCAAATGAAAATGTTACATATTCACAAGAAAAATTATACAAGAATAATGTGTGTCATGGACCTGAACCTTATTTGTGACTCTAACAGAATTTGCTGGAAAGACAGATTCCTGTCACAAAGGCTACCTCATTTATGGAATAAACTTCCCATCTTCATAGAACAAGGCACATCCTTCACTCTTCAAAAAGAATTTGAATAAGTGGGTGGGGAATCATAAATTCACTCCTGGGGTTCTGCCCATGTCCCTTATCGACAGAGGCAGTCTGTAAAATAACTCAGGGCTCCAAAACCCAAAGGCCCACTACCCTGATACTACCCCATCCCATATCTGGAGAACTAAGATATAATATTGTCATATCCTGGGTATCATTGGCTAAGCTTGTAAAGACTCTTGTGCCTTAGCCTAGTAATCACCTATGAACATATAAAGGAAAGTCTGCTTAAGTCTTGAAAGTCTTGATGCTTTGCCAGAGATGGCCTCCACCTGTCGCCCTTAGGATTCCGGATACTGGCTAAGGCTCTTGCCACCCCTATAGTGCCTTTTTTAGGCAAGGTTCAAATGACAAATTCACCACCGTAACAGGTACAAGCAAGCAAACTCTGAGGGTAATGCTACTCAATGCTAGAAGTCTAAACCTCAAAATGCACTCACTCGAGGCACTCCTTAAAATGGAGAACACTGACATCTGTGCAGTGACGGAGACCTGGTTCAAAGCTCCACAGAGCACCCCTGCATTACCAGGCTACAATTCATACCATACCTTTCGGCAACCTAACCCAGAATGAAGCACTAAAGGTGGAGGCGTGTCCATATTCATTAAGGATATCCACAACTCCAGGCTAGTTGCACATCTTAATGCATCTGAGATTATCCAAGTGCAACTAACTCTGGGCAAGACCGCAATCCAAATTGTAGCGTGCTACAGACCCCCCCCCACCATGCCCCAGGATTCCCACTCCTCATTTCTTGATACACTGGAAAGTATTAGGGTACAACCCAACACCCTAATAATGGGCGATTTCAACTACCCCACCATTAACTGGGAAAACTATTCATGTACCAACTCATTTGCTCACCGTTTTCTAGAATTCATAAATTCCAACGCCTTGGATCCACTTATTCACACCCCCACCAGGGGCAGCAATATCCTAGGCTTAGTCATTACCAACATGGGAAACCGGTGTTCCACACCAGAGGTCAATTCCTCGTTGGTCAGATCCGACCACAAGCTAATCAGCCTAGACATCCACATCCCATCCCCAATTAGGGAAACCATCGTATAAAACTTCTCCAAAGCCAACTTCACACTTCTTAAGACAGAAGTGGCAAACTTCATGACACCCATGCAGGCAGACAATAGAGGTATGACTACTGAATCCTACACAAATGCACTTTATAAGCACTTACACGAGTGCATGGATCATGCTATCCCTAATAGAACCAAGATGTTATATTCCAAAAAAAAGGAAGCCAATCTGGTGGTCCTCTGCCATAAACAAACTCTACAACAGAAGAAAGAAACTGTTGCAAAAAGGAGTAAAATCCCATGACTGGAGGAACTCCCTGATCAACCTCAGTAAGAAGCTGAGATCCCTCATAAAATCCTCCAAAGCTAGTTACGAAAACAAAATTGCCACTGACTCTAAAGACAACCACAAAGCATTCTATAGCTATGTCAAGAATCTTAATGGGAACACTCAGATCTGCTCTGAGTTACAGCACAATGGTACTAAATATACAGAACCAACTGATATTGCCAACATCCTAGCAGATAGGTTCAGTGCTAACTTTACCCCCCCTCACCCCCTAGAGAGCCCATCTCTATACCGGAAGAATGCAAAGTTCCTATAATCACGGCTGCACAGGTAAAAAAACACACTCTCCAAAGCCAAGAACACAGCATCCATGGGACCTGACAATATACCAGGCTGCATTCTACACGAACTACAGAATGAACTGGCACCCTACCTAAGTACCATGTTCAATCATAGCCTCACCGCAGGCTTTGTACCCACTGAATGGCACACCGCTACGGTTATCCCACTCCACAAAGGGGAGCCACGATGGACCCAGGGAACTACCGCCCCATTAGCCTGACGAGCTTGGTCTGCAAGGCCATGGAACTCATAAACAAAGACATTGGTAATCTCCAAACTCTGGACCCTACCCAGTTTGGATTTGTAAAAGGCAGATCATGTCTCCTAAACCTGATTGACTTCTTTGAAGCAGTCACCAAAGCCATAGATGAGGGTAAAATGGTTCACACAGCTTATCTAGATCTCGCCAAGGCTTTCAACACCATCCCCCACTCTGGAATTATAGATAAGCTCACTAAACTAGGTATAAATCCCTATGTCACAAGATGGGTTGCTAACTGGCTCACGGACAGAACCCACACTGTAAAAGTAGCAGATTCCAAATCCGACTTCAGACTAGTGACAAGTGCAGTACCACAGGGTTTAGTCCTGGGCCCTCTCCTGTTTGGTATCTACTTCTTTGAAGTGCAAGCTAACACAGAAGGTCTTTGGCTAACAAAGTTTGCAGATGACTGCAAACTAGGAGCCATAATCGAAACTCCTAACGATGTGGACAAACTACAAAAGGACCTCACTGAGACAGATACTTGGTGTCAAAGCCATGGCCTGAAGCTCAATGCCAAAAAGTGTATTGTCATCCCCTTTGGTAAAAGCTCTGTACCCATGAACTACCACATAGCTGGTAGTCTACTTAATGCCAAAAATGTGATAAGAGACCTTGGGACACAGGTGGACAGTAGTCTCTCCTTTGATAATCACATCACCACAGTGGTCAGGAAATCCTTCTACGTGGCTCATCTCATCACAAAAGGATTCTCATCCAGAAAAAAAGAGGTCATTGTTCCCCTCTACTCATCACTCATTAGTCCCATTATAGAGTACAACGCCCCTTTTGGTATGTACCTCACAAGACATCTACAACAACTGGAAAGACCACAGAAATTCCTCACAAAGAGGATTACTGACCTCAAACAGATGCCCTACGCAGACCGTCTCAAAAAACTACAGCTTTACTCCATCACATATCGCCTACTCAGGGGTGATCTCTGCCTAACATACAAAGCTATGTCAAACCCAGAGCTGTTGGACATGCTCCACTTAAGAAATCCCAATCCCTCCGAGCTACACGCTCTAGGGACCTAAACCTTGCCACCACAATAAACAGGACATGCTGGAGGGATAGATTCCTGTCCCAGAGACTTCCCATACTCTGGAACAGAATACCTATCTATGTCAAACAGATCTCCTCATTAGCACTCTTCAAGAAAAATCTTGATGATTGGATGGGAAATGGGAAATTCACCCCAGGGATCACTTCTGTGGCTCTGCTCGACAGGGGCACAGGAAAATAACTTTCTTGGGTGGCGAAAGTGAGGGTATATTTTTTGGCTAGGCTTATATAGGCCCTAGGGCCAATAGCCTAGTACCTACCTATGAACCTATGAAACCTACGAATAACCTTATCCTTGTCCTCTAACACCTCAAAGAGGTCTGTTGCTGCAGAACCAATTTATTTATTTATTTTAACATTTGTTTACCAGGAAAGTCCGACTGGGACAAAGCCCATTTTCAATGGAGGCCTGGAAAGAAACACTTCAGACACGTCTTTGGAATGTGGGAGGAAACTGGAGCACCCAAAGGAAACCCACGCAAATACAGGGAGAACAGACAGACTCCGCATAGAAGGCACCCCAGCAGAGAATCGAACAGGAGAACCTCTTGCTGTGAGGTGACAATGTTAACCACTGCACCACTGTGCTGCGCGCTGGCCGAATAAATTCAGAGTCTCTAGAGACGAATCTAACAATTTAGCTTTGACATCCTCTGGAAGAGACTGAAGCCTAAGCTTGAAATATCCTCAAATGACTGACCCTGACACAGCTGCTCTTGAAGTATCAGCAGCATCATAGCTACATTTGATCAAATGAATAGATACCTGGAAACAGAATTAAGTGAAGAAAGAGTCGAGGTATTCTTGTTGCAATCAAGCAAATCAGCTAAGACTTCTCCCAATTTGGAAAGAGACAACACATACCTGTTCACATGTGTTTGACAGTTTATGGCTCTAAAAGTCAAAGTAGAAGTATACACTTTCCTTCAATGCCTATCCATGTCTCTGTTATTACCTGTTGACAGGACTTTAGGAGAAGTAAGAAGTTTACTGGGCTTGTCAGCTGAAACAGAAGCAGACAGATATGAATAGGGGTTCATATAAAGAAATGTCTGAGGCTCAGGAACTTTATAAAACGTATTTTTATAGGATTAGGAGGTTAAGACCTGGGGGGAGATGCGCTTGAGAAGCAAATCTAAAAGTGTCTAATGGAGCTTCAACAACAGAAGGCACAGCAGAAGGTCTAGGAGAATCCATGTGAAGGAGATCATAATATCTCTTCTGATCATCAGACATTGGAGAGCTTTCCCAGTTAAAATGTTGCAATTTTTAAGAATAGTTTCCCCAAAGGAAAGTTCCTCCACTGTGGAATCAGGAGGAAGAGTCTTCTTCATCAGAACTCACTGCAAGAGGTGAATGACTCTTGGAAGAATAAGCTAAACATTCCTTTCCACTATCTAAATCATCTTCATCACAAGACAACTCTCCAGTCCTTTTTAAAGGGATGGAAGAAAGAATACCTACAGGAGAAGGGACTGACAACCCATGAGGAGGGTTTGAAGTCATCATCACTTTAAAAAGACCTTAAATAAAATATTTTCATTCTTTCTGGGGTCCTCCACAATAACAGCAATAATCCTAGTTTTCCTACTGTTTTTAATAGGGTAATCCAGCAGTACAAACCTCAAATTTTCCAAGCCCTGACATATCTCTATTAAGGAATCCAGTATTTCATCCCAAACAAGAATTTATGGGATCTCCCCAGGCCATTACAAAATCACCAACCAATGTTTCCCCTTCTTGTTCTCAATGGGCAGTGGCTCAGCTCCAGTGAACATGCGAACAGTCTGCCTCATATCTGCCTCCAACAGGGTTACTCCAGTGGAGCCTGCCCTTGAGAGGCTGGAAGTCCCTGTCAGGCTTTCTCAGAATGGGCTCAGATACATCAGGTTCTTGCCACATTTGCTCTATGATCAAGTGAATCCTGCTATCCATGAGGGAAGGGGCACCCAAAATATAGAAGAAACAGTCTGAAAGGCCTCCATCAGATTCATCTCATCGAAGGAGGGGAGTCTATGGGCCAACATTCCCTATGCCTGACCACTTATAAAATTTCTCCACACTTGAGGTCATCTGGAGGGGAATGTGAGGACTTCCCCCACCCCTACTGAGATGTGAATCAGGTGTAAGTGACTTTGGTGGAGAGTCAATGTGCCATCTTTTGCACATGCTCTTCCTGTGCGCATTTAAAATCCAAATTTCCAGAACAGTGGCCTGACCCTGCAGGATGGTATCTCCTGTGGCCTTCTGAAATCCTTTTCCTCTGTGATTTGTAATTTGTACTCAAAGTTCCGGACTGCTTGGTGTCTTATGGTGGAGTCAAAGTCAATGGTGCATCTGCTTTGTCTGGCTTTTTCAGTAGAGAGGTTAATATTTCCAAATATTTGAATACAAACATCATCATATCTTGCCTGTAATAGCATTGAACCAGATGTCAACAATGAGTGCATCAGCTCCTAGGTTTAGGCACAAAGTGACTGACTTGGAGATGACAGTAAGCCTCAAAACTTGTTTTAGCAACAATAAATCAAACAGTAAATACAGGGGTATGGAAAATGACTCAGAAAGGATTAGAGCCAAGAGTGGCACAGAGCCTTCAATGATGACCTCTCAAAGGCCTAAGCAGATCTAGAGTGTCAGAAGAAAGAGAGTTAGGAAAGGATCCAGTCCTGTCAAAGTCAATGCAGAGTATAGTGAGAAAACAGTCAACTTCGATACTCCTGGAGCTGAAACAAGGCCCAGGGAAAAAGCTTGAGATATTAATGCAACTAGACCTTTCCTGTCTATCCAGGAGAGGGATGGGAAAAAAGCCATGATAAATTCCTGCAGCATGTGCTCAAAGTCATCATGCAAGGAAGGGCAGCTGAAAGACTTTAAAGACCTTGAAAATGCAGATGAAAGGAGGGATTCAAGGAGTGTAAACATCTCCTTCTCAGAGGAAATGCTTCTCATTCCCATCCTTGGAGAAGTATCCTAGACCAGAGAAAACTCCAGCAGGGTAACATCCTCAACAGAACACTGAGAAAGTCCCTGCGCTACTTTGGTGCTCACAGCTGAGACAGACTTGTACTCCATCTCAAGATGAGGAGAGGGCTGAGTCAACTTAGTTTGCTGCATCACCACCCTGAGGTTATTGGGGGGAGGTAGGTTTGCTCTCTGGTGCCAGTTCTGCTTCCTCTTTACTTTCAGTTTTTCCTTGTAACTCCTTGGGACACTTCGGTACTTCTCCAGGCAATGAACCTTTAAGAATAAGTTATTTCCTCTTTTCCCGGAGAGGCGCTGTGGCTGAAGGCTTTACAAATCTCACAAGACTCCTTAAGGTGCTCTGGTCCCAGGCAAAGCACACAGAGCTCATGGGTGTCCTAGGGTAGAATCATGTGACTGCATCTGTCACACTTTCATAAGCAAGTGGCTGTAAAGATTGACAATTTTTACAACAATGCTAACATAAAATAAATATAAATATAATAAATGTTATAATGCTAACATAAGTAAACATCAAGCACAAATACATATGTAAAACTCAACACTTTCACAACTACGTAAATTCTACAAACAGTATCAAAAATGTAACAATTTACAGTTAGGACCAACCTCTTAACCAGGAATGGGAAGAATAAATAACTTCATAAATAAATAAGACATTTTCAGCTATCACTATAAAAAGACAAAGTAATTAATAAACAAAGAATAATCCTGAGAGAACCCTGCCTGACTCTTTAAAAAAATAAAAATAAGCAAAATTATCTGCATCATTTGAGCAAGTGAAAATGGAGTCAAAGTCCACAGATGGCAAATCAGACCTGGAGTGCTGAAGAAGTGGTTTCTTACGGGAGTTAGGACTGTCTATTACAAGAAATTTACAACTACAGGATTAAAACAACCCCGTCAGACACATTCAGTTTAGTACAATTTTAATCCCCATATTGCTGATTGCACATTGCAATTTCAGACCTTGTAACCATCTCTGTTACCTCTGAATTCAAATGTCCTCTGTAGTCTGAGCTAGCATAACTTTATTTCTGCTATCTGGAATCTTAACACCTAGACAGCAGTCTAGTAAATAAAATGAACACAGTGCAGGTAGCTTATCATAACAAGAGGTTAGAATAGATTACTTTTTCAGTAGTCTTTACGACTAGGACTTGGCCACTAAGTGTTTTGGTATGTCCACCTAAACTTTAGGGCTCAGGATTCTTACCCACTTTACATGGCATACATTCAGTCTATGGTATGTCAAGGTGTGCCAGTATAAAATGGCTGCTCATCTATGGTATTTTAGAGAATTCTTGCCCTGAACCCCTGGCAGGGGCCTTAAAGCCACTTTAAACCAGAATAGTACTGCTACAGAGTTGACAGCAAATCTCTTACTCCCAGGCCCTGAAAGTGGTCCAATAACAAGTCCTACAAATCACCAGAATCAGCCTAGAACCAATACTAGCCTACTTAAGGGAAAATCCAATATTTTAATAATAAATCATAGCATAAGAAGCATCCTTAACAAAACCACTGAGCTCCGTGCAACCATAGCATTATACTTACCTGACCATGATCTTCTTCACAGATGCATGGCTTAAACCACACACTGAAAATGAAGAAGTACTTCCCCTTGGTTATAGCATACTATGAAAACACTGTACAGGTAAAAGAGGTGGAGTCGCTCTCCTATATCAGAACAACATCAATGTTGAACTACTTAACACAGAAATCCCTGCATTTGATAATGCAGAGATCCTACTTGCTAAGGTAAGACTAAATACACAAAAACAGCTAAATATCTTAGGATCATATATCCCTCCAGGACATAACATCAAAATCCTAGAATCTCTTCTCCAATGGACATCAGAAACCCTCCCCCATGAAACCACATTATACTAGGCGACTTCAATACTGATTGGACCTCACTTAAATCACCCCACCCCTCAAATCATATTAACCTTTATGGATTCTCACAGCTTATACAACCCCCTACTAGGGTAGACAAAACTTCAAAAAAAGAATCAATACTAGACTGAATTCTCACCAATTTCCCATCTTCCACCTTGTAACTTTGGTACACTACCCGACATTCTAAGCGACCACCTCCCAACCTTCTTCATCAGAGACCAAACTAAACTCACTAGAACTAGCTCTGTCAAACACATCAGATACACTAAAAACTTCAGGACTGACTACCTTAATACAGCCCTTAAATACTCTAACTGGTCCCCTCTTTTAACACTTCCTTTAGATGAAGCAGTTGAGTATTTAAACACTATCTTCTTAGGCCTTCTCAACCAACTTGCTTCACCAATACAGATCCACACTAAAACCATCTATGCCCCATGGCTTACCAAGAGCACTAGACAACTTATGAAATAAAGGGACAAAGCATGGGACAGCGGGCTCAAAAACAAAACTACTCATAATAGGCAAACATTCTTACAACTGAGAAACACTGTAAAAAAGCAAATCAGACTAGATAAACAAAAATACTATAGTGAAATTCAAACTAAAGCATAATACCAACCCACAAAAGTCCTGGGCCACTATAAACAGTATTCTCCAACCAGGTAAATCACCAACTCTTCATCCAAACATAGAAACCACCTCTATAAACACAGCCGCCCAATTCAATGCGTTCTTTACCAACTCTATATTAAAGCTGTCAGCAGATCCACACTCCTCAACCCCCACTATACTATATAGCCCATCAAATAACACTAACTCCTTCACTCGTCAACCTGTACCAACTTACACAATCTATAGACACCTGACCAGACTTACACCCACCACCTTAGCAGTAGACAAACTACCTACCAAATTCCTGCAAATAGCTGCCAAAGCCATTTCCTACCCAGTCTCTATAATCATTAACCAATCCGTCTCAGAACAAAAGGTGCCACTTCTCTAGAAAATCTCCTACATTATACCAATTCACAAAGGGGGCAACTCCACTGACCTAACAAACTACCACCCTATAGCTATACTTTCCCCACTGGCTAAAATAATGGAAAAATGTATCCACACCCAGGTCCTAACACATCTCCTCTCCAACAATCTTCTTGCTGAAACTCAACACGGATACCACCCCAACCATAGCACTACCACTGCAGTCATCCATTTTAATAACCTAGTAAATATGCAACGCAACAACAGCCAACTAGTGTCTGCAGTTTTCCTTGACTTATCAAAGGCGTTTGATACAGTCTCCCATACAAAACTAATAACATCACTCTCAGAATTAAAACTAACTACTCCCACTCTATTATGTTTTCAAGATTATCTCTCCCAATGCCAACAAGCTGTTCAGTGGAAAAACTCCCTTCTCCCCTACTGCCTGTAAAACTAGAAGTACCCCAAGGATCAATCCTAGGACCCCTACTTTTCACTATATTTACAAATAATCTTCACAAAGCCACCGGTCTAGCACACCTGGTTCAATACGCTGAAGACTCCACCTTACTCTGCTCTGCCCCCACCCTCCAACAACTTCAAATCAAGACCCAAGAAGCCTTTACATCCATCGAAACCTGGCTAACAAACTCCCAGCTAATACTAAATCCTAAAAAGCCCCAACTTATGCTCATTCATCCTTCCAAAGCAGCATCTATTCCCCCATTCTCTATTTCTGCATTAGATAATACCCCTATCTCCCCCATCACACAAACCAAATTACTTAGGGTTCATTATTGACATAAATATGAAATTTGACCAACACATAGCTCATACAATAACCAAAATCAACAAAAAACTAGGTACTCTTTACAGATGTAAAAACTTCCTAACCAGCAACAGTAAAGTTACCCTTGCTTGTACCCAGCTTCTCTCTACCTTACTGTATATTTCTCCTGTCCTAATTAATCTAAACAAGAGCAATTTAAACAAGCTATCAGCATGTTACAACAAAATAGCATAATTTGCCACAAACTCCTCCTACCGCACCTACCACTGGCAGGCCCTTAAACAGCTTTCCTGGCTTGAACTCCCTAACACCTTAACTACAAACCAACTTTTTCTAGCTCATCAAATACTGTACCAACCTGTCAAAACTCCAGCCTTACAAGACCTGATCACCTCTACTCCAATAACCAAGAACTTAGAGCCACTAACAAGGCACAAATCACAATCTCTAAAAGACATTACAGCTCTGGTGAATCCATGTATTCTAGCAAGATTGCCAAGACTTGGAACTCCTCACCACTACAAATCAGGGTGCAACCTAATAAAACCATCTTCAAAAAACAACTTATTTCCCACCTAAACAGCTCCTGGACATGCACCTGCCTAGCACCTGGCTGACATATTTTAACTCCTTTCTCCTACCCACTACCCAACCTCCTCTTTAAAACTCCCACAGATGCACTATATATTATCACACGTTACTTGTAACTGCCTAGCACCTGGCTGACATATTCTACCTCCTTTTCCCTACCCACTATCCAACCTCTTTAAAACTCCCACAGATGCACTATATATATTATCACATGTTACTTACCAACTCACTGCTGCCTACTCCCCACTGTCCCATCTATACCCACTAACTCTTCCCTAGACTAAGTTGAAAAGCTTTCTCTTAAAATGTCAATGCACCTCATATGAACTTGTCTATATTCTCCTCCTTTGTCAAACTGGCTAGTATTTTTAGTTTTTGCTTTCTTCTCTTATCTTCATAACATCTTCGACATTATCTGGCTAGCATTTTAGTTTTTCCTTTCTTGTCTTATCTTCAGTACATCTTCAAGATTATCTCTACTAAACATACTGTACGAACAACAATCATATGTTACTACCTGCTATACTTTTAATTGCATGTCTAAACCACTATACTTATGTAAATATCTTATGCAATCACATGTTATTGTCTGCTATATTTTTATAACTGAATGTGTAAATATCTCTTATTGTTCTGGAGCTTTTCTCCCTGGGCTTCCGCTGAAAACGGACAGTTTTGTCCAGTTGGACCTTCCCAGTAAGCAAATGTAAAATAAAATAAATATGAATCAGTAGGGAAGAGGGAGTTTTGAGGTTCTCTCTAACCACTAGCCAGAGCTGAGCAGACACAAGGCCTTGGGAATATCTGTAAAGGCTAGGGAAGGATGATTTAAGACAGATAGGATATGGTTATCCTTTCCTACCCAAAAGTAATAAGGTAGTTAGTAGACTAAGAACAGTAGAGGAGATGGTGGGTGGGAGACTGTACGGAGATACCTACACAAGTGCACCATGTTCTTTTTCTTTCAAATCTCTAATGCAGTAGTACTTACTACTGGGATGATTCCCAGAGCTCTGTAAAGTATGGATAATAGCAGTATGAGATGGGTTGGAGCTCAACATGCCATGCAAGGTTGCTCTAGCAAAGCCTCCTTTCACCTTGCAATCAATTTCTTTGTGGCAGCCTCCAAACTAGCCTCAATGTCCATTCATTTTAAGACTGTCTCAGTGGCTGTAGTGTTCCTGGTACTATTAATTATCTTTGGGTGGAGTATTCCAGGGGGTTTTCTTTGGATGAGTAGAAAAACTGAAGGCACTTAGAAAGCCATTTACATACAGTTTGCTTTTTCAGCAAAGGAAATAAAGAGCTGGTCTATTTCAGCTGACTTCATAGACAACTTGTGTATTACCTTCATCGAACCTAGGAACAACCAGGGTATGAAACATTCTTTAGCAGTCAGACAGATGGTAAGGAAAGAAGGCTCAAACGTAAATAGCGTCCTAAGGAAGTAGAAGCTGCTGAGCGGGTGAAGACAAAAAAACTGCAGTGTGGCGAATACTTCGTGATAATAAGTGCAAATTCTTTTTCCAGAAGCTGAGGTTACCGAGACTGTAACCGCTGTAGGCTCGTGGCTTTATTACCTCCTGCCTCTTTGGGTGCGTGTTGTGGTCTCAAACATTAATAGTTTAAGTGATGATGGACAACTTTAGGCATGAAAGAAAGGCTGGTTCCAAGACTCATCATACCTTTGTGAAAGACTAGGAAAGGCTCCTTGCACATTACAGCATGTAGTACAGATGCACTCCAAGTAGATGTGTGCAACGGCCACCAGCAGGGAAATTTTTCAAGTTAAGGATTTTATACATACAGAAGCAGCAGGTTCAAATAGGGCATGGGTAAAGATTTGGTAGCACACATTTTGGGTCCCAGGTATAAAGCTGTCATTTTTCTAGGTGGCCCAAGGTACACTATTCCCTTCAGAAATTGCTTTACTGATCTCAAATTAGACAGGGGAGGAATAAGTGGAAGGCAGGCTGAAATGCCTGACAGGTGAACTGTGACTGATGCATAGGACAGCTCTATGCCATTAGTTCACTGAGATAGCCGAGGATCAGAGGAATGCCTACTACCCTTGGGTCCTGTCCTCTGCCCTCAACAGTAGGAAAACCTCTTCTACTTACCTGTGTACAATTTCCTAGCAGTTGTTTTCTTTGCATCCTTAATGATGCTGAGTATGACCCCACAGTACTGGTGTCAGGAAGGCATAGGGATGGAATTATCCAAGTTGTGACCTATGCTGCCATCAAGCTAGGGTATACTAAGAAGGTACATTTTACCATAACAGTAAATGTCTTTCTCTTCACTGGTATAGTATCTGAAACAGAAGGGATAACCTGCCTAGGGCAGCCCCACACTCAACCAATATATAAATTATTACCTGGCATACCCCCTGGCTGTTGTGTGCTCCTGGCCCTGGCGTCTCCTGCTCTCTTTTTACCTGCTTTCCTGTAGTTTCACTTTTTCAAAGTTCGTGCCTGGCAACTAAGGACCCCTACAAACTACACCAGCCACCTCACTATAAAGCATAAGAATCAAGCCATCCTAATCCAGTACCCTGGTATCAAAGGAAGCTGGAAAGTATGTGTACAGTAACTAACAGTAAAGCTGATATTTTACCTGTATTATATTGTTTGTTCATTTCAGTAAATGCCACGGTGGGGAAGCGGTAGCATTGTTGCCTCACAGCAAGAGGTTCTCCCATTCAATTCTCGGCTGGAGTGCGGGGAGTGTCTTCTGTGTGCAGTCTGCATGTCCTCCCCGCGGCTGAGTGGCGTTCGAAAGACATGCGTAAATGGGCGTGCCTTCGTTGAAGGTTGGACGTTGAGCTGGCACCTCGGCGTTTGTGAAAATCTATTGCCAATCATTAGCGGACCAGCGTTCCACTGTGGTGACCCCTAACCGGGAAAAGCCGAAAGACAAACAAACATATTGTTTGTTCATTTTAACACGCTATCCAGCCAGGATACCCAGCAGCCATACCTCTCTACCCCCTTGCAAATAAAACTAGTTCTCCTTGATTTAACTACCCCAAACAGTTCACAGTCTATCTCTAATTGTCTTTCAATTACCCCCTACTCCCACCGTCTACTGCTATATACTTTTTGCCACTAGGTGGCACCCTCAGCTTAACTAAATTTATACTCCTTTATCCCTTCCTTTCTTACAAATTAATGTTAAATATATCTGAACTTTTTAAGTATAATCTGCTATTCCCCTCCACACCTATTAAACCTTTTGTAGTTCTTCCAGTGGCTCTCCATACTCTCACTTCTACAGTCTTTTTTTCCATCCATTACTGACCCTTTCTTACCTGAAAGCACCTCTAAAGCTTACCGATTGTTCTTTTGATAGTACTTGTCTGTACTTGTCTCTTCAATCTGATTTTCCTCCCTGTAGCCGACTTTGCCTCCCTCTATCTATTTATTCTCTTTCTATCTCATACCTCTCCCGACCCTACTTAGTAACTGTTCTCCTTCATTTCCAATCTGAAGTTTCTTTACACATCCCATCCACTATTCATTCACCTATCCAAAGCTTAAGCCCCTTCCTCCGTTTTACCTGCCCGCTCTTTTCTTTTTCCCTCCCCCGCCCTACTCACTTCCTTTCCTAATCCATAAATTAGTCTAGCCCTGCGAGACGCCATCTTTATTACCTGGAATACCCCCTGGCTGTTGTGTGCTCCTGGCCCTGGCATCTCCTGCTCTGTAAGTACTTGTTTGGATCTTCTGTTACCTTCTTATTTTATGTATGGTATGTTGGCTGGATTAACTAAAAACTTAGATTGTGCCTAAAGTATGTTTCTCTGAAACTAGTCACTGTAACACTTATCTGTGTTGTTATAAATATTTAGTTGGCAGATCTTGTATCTGGGCAATCCACGTGGGAACTGTAGCTTGCTACACCACCTCCTAGATGCAGAGTGGTGTTACTGTTGATGTTCTTTTACCTCTTATGGATTTATATTCTTAGGAACACGGCTGTATCATAGTTTATATTCGCTCCCTTGTTGAAACTTGTCTATATACTGAGGACCACTATTTTGCGAGCTCGTGTATATGGTAGCCTAACTTATGCTAACCACTTCCTTGCTGAATGGTTATGGCTTGTACTCGACTTCTACCCTAGGTGCGCCTCGGCCTTAGCCTGTGGGAGTCTTCATGTGTCCTTACCCTTAGACCAAAACCTTATATACTTAATAACGAGCCTAGCTTTCAGGTCGTTTTCTCAATGAAACCACATAAAACACTTTAAACGTGAGTCACTACTGTTTCTGACTCTGGATAGTGTCTGTTTGTCACTTTTGTTCGCAGGCACGTTCCTAATTATAGCTTATACCTGACGGACCTTTTTATTCAAAACTGAGTGTGTGTATATAAACTAATGCTCCTAGTGCTCTCAAATCTCCCCCAGCTGCGTGGAACACATGCAAGGCATTACTGTTCTCGTATTTGTATTTATAGTCCAATAATACAATCTCTGAGCATAGGCTATATAACTATTAGCTTATTTCTAACAGTAAGCACCAGCATGGAGAGAATGGCAATAGCCTAAGCTGAACGGGTCTGATGAATCCTGTAATCTACTTGCTATCCATGGCCTTAATCTTTCCTAAAGCCTTCCAGAATATAACTTCATAATAAGCATGTTGCTTTTTGAATATGTGAACTAGCTAACTGCATAGTTCCATGCGTGGCCAGCTATACATCTAGCCGTCACTAGTTCGAGCATTCAATTCATTGAAATATAAAGTATATGGAAACTGTTTAACTGTCTATTAAGCTATGAATTAATGTTTTATTTGACTAGTGTACTTAACCTAGTCCTGCATTTATGAGTGAGTATGTGTTTAATGAAACCTAAGTTTATCTGACTGTATAGTTGGCTTTCTTAATGTAATATCCCTACTGCTCCTGAACTATCTATTGTTTGCACTATTTATTCACTTTGAACAAAGCAGTAATTTGTTTTTGTAGTTTCTATTTAGACTGTGTTGAGTTTTTCTTTTTTTGGAACCTCTGTCCTCCCCTCTTGTTAAGCTCATTATTTATGCCTTATCTACATATAGCCTAGCCTGTTTTTAGCATAATACCCTGCTAGTTTAATAGATTTAGGCTGGTAATTCTGCTATCCACATTAAATTGAATTGTTTTTCTGTGTTTAATGGATTGGATTTGCCAGTGACTTTACCCTGTATATTACAGACTTTTTTTTTTACTCACTACTTTTGTTTTTTTCCTCTTCTCCTCTCTCTAATTTTCCTAGCTTTTTACTTGCTTTCCTGTAGTTTTACTATTTCAAACTTCGTGCCTGGCAACTAAGGACCCCTACAAACTACACCAGCCACCTCACTACAAAGCATAAGAATCAAGCCATCCTAATCCAGTACCCTGGTATCAAAGGAAGCTGGAAAGTATGTGTACAGTAACTAACAGTAAAGCTGATATTTTACCTGTATTATATTGTTTGTTCATTTTAACACGCTATCCAGCCAGGATACCCAGCAGCCGTACCTCTCTACCCCCTTGCAAATAAACCTAGTTCTCCTTGATTTAGCTACCCCAAACAGTTCTCAGTCTATCCCTAATTGTCTTTCAATTACCCCCTACTCCCAGCGTCTACTGCTACATACTTTTTGCCCACTAGGTGGTACCCTCAGCTTAACTGAATTTATACTCCTTTATCCCTTCCTTTCTTACAAATTAATGTTAAATATCGCTGAACTTTTTAAGTATAACCTGCTATTCCCCTCCACACCTATTAAACCTTCTGCAGTTCTTCCAATGGCTCTCCATACTCTCACTTCTACAGTCTTTTTTTTCCATCCTTTACTGACCCTTTCTTACCTGAAAGCACCTCTAAAGCTTACTGATTGTTCTTTTGATAGTACTTGTCTGTACATGCCTCTTCCCGCTCCTTTCGCCCTACAGGCTCACTCCACTCCCTTACCCTACCCCCAAATCACACCTACCCCCACTGGACCTAAACATATACTTCCTAAACCACACCCTCACTCCCTTCCTACTAATCCAATACTCCAACCAATCTACATCACATCCCGCCCCCACCCCCAACAAAAAAGACCACAGTGAAGAACTTCTCAAAAGCCAACTTCACACTTCTTAAGACTGGTGTGGTATCCTTCAAGGCCCCTGAGCCATTGGAAACCACAACCCAAGCTGCTGAATCCCTTACAAATGCTTTCTACGAGCACCTCCAGGATTACATGGATCAAGCAATCCCAAATAAAGTCAAGACCCTTTCCACCAAAGGCAAGCGCCCGATCTCCCAGCCATAAACAAACTTTACAACAAGAGGAGAAAGCTACTACAAGATAGAGCAAAATCCCTAAAAGGGAAGACATCTCTGATCAATACTAGTAAAAAACTACGATCACTCATAAAATCATCCAAGGCCGACTTTGAGAGAAAAATCGCCAAGGACTCAAAAGACAATCATAAGGCCTTCTTTAGCTATGTTAGAAACCTGGGTGGAAACTCCCAGATATGCTCAGAATTAGTCCAAAATGATACAAAAATCACTGAACCCACAGACATTGCAAACATACTGGCAGACAGGTTCAGTGCAAATTTCTCCTCTCCCCCCCCAAAAGGAGAAATATCTATCCCAGCAGAGTGTAGCCTCCCAATCATCTCAAATGCCCAGGTGAGAGCTGCTCTCTCTAAAGCTAAAAACACAGCATCAATGGGACCGGATGGTGTCCCCGGCTGTGTGCTACACGAACTCAATGAGGAACTAAACCCACACATAAGGCTGCTGTTTAATCTTAGCCTTACCACAGGATACGTACCCAAAGGGTGGCGTACAGCAACTGTGGTCCCACTCCACAAAGGTGGTGCTTCTACAGACCCTGGTAATTACCGCCCCATAAGCTTAACAAGCCTGGTCTGCAAAACTATGGAGAGGATCATAATGGAACTCATAAATAAAGACATAGGGGACCTACAGACATTGGATCCTACCCAATTCGGCTTTGTCAAGGGCAGATCATGCCTCTTGAACTTGGTCGACTTTTTTGAAACAGTCACCAAGGCCATTGATGAGGGTAAGGCAGTTCACACAGCCAACCTTGACCTTGCAAAAGCTTTCGACACAATACCCCACTCGGGTATCATAGAAAAGCTCACCAGCTTAAATGTAAACCCATATGTCACAAGATGGGTTGCAAACTGGCTCAAGGACAGAACCCACAGGGTTAGAGTTGCTGGTGCCATGTCAGACTCTAAGCCGGTCACAAGTGGTGTCCCACAGGGCTCAGTCCTGGGCCCCCTCTTGTTCGGCATCTACTTTTCAGAAGTGCAGGCAAACATAGGAGGATTGTGGCTGACAAAGTTTGCAGATGACTGCAAACTGGGCCATAGTTGAAAATCCATCAGACACAGATATCCTTCAGAGAGGTCTCATAGAAACGGATAACTGGTGCCAGAGCCATGGCCTTAAGCTAAACGCCAAAAAATGTATAGTCATACCCTTTGGTAAAAACAAGGTAACCCCAAGTTACCACATAGGTGGCAATCCATTAAGCACAGAAGAGGTTATCAGGGACCTGGGGACCCAAGTTGACAGTAACCTTTCTTTTGACACTCACATTGCCAAAGTGGTTAGGAGGACCTTCTACACTGCCCACCTGATTATGAAGGGATTCACATCCAGATCAAGGGAGGTCATTGTTCCCCTGTACTCTTCACTTATCAGACCAATGATTGAGTACAATGCCCCATTCGGAATGTATCTTACCCGACACCTGCAGCAATTGGAAAGACCCCAAAAGTTCCTCACCAAAAGGATAAAGGGGCTCAAAAATATGCCATATGCTGCCCGACTGAAGAAACTCCAGCTCTATTCAGTTGCATACCGTCTGCTCAGAGGTGACCTGTGCCTGACATACAAGGTCATGTCCAACCCGGAATTAATGGACATGCTCCACCTCAAAAAATCCAAATCCACCAGAGCCACAAGAGCAAGAGACTTAAACCTCAACACGGATATAAATAGGACGTGCTGGAGGGACAGATTCATCACCCAGAGACTCCCTATGCTGTGGAACAGAATCCCGGTCCATGTGAGACAGAGCACCTCGCTGGCTCTGTTCAAGAGGAATCTTGACCAGTGGATGGGAGATCGTAGGTTTACCCCGGGGATCATCTCTGTATCACTGCTGGACAGAGGCACGGCAAACTAATGGGTATAGTATTCTTCAACCTAAGGGGTGGTGAAAGCCACACAACTCTGGCTAGGCTTATAAATGCCCTAGGGCAGATAGCCTAGTATGAACCTATGAACCTATAACTTAGCCAAACCCCTATTTTACCTATCTATTCTCAAGTTGCCCCTAATTATAATAATTTACCTTATCCAATACCTGATACATAACCATTATAGCTCCCTCTTCTTTAAGACTAAACCTTACCCAATATATCTCTTTAGGGTCTCATCCCAGTTTCACCTCCATTGCATTTCATTAAGTAATCTTACCAATATGCCTATAAAAACTAAAGCTATCCTAACCAAACTAATACTCATAGCCTCACTTATACCTGTCCTCACCTCAGCCTATCTCCTCACCTCTTTTGAAAATGTGAATTATTACCAGTTAAACTACTCTCCAAAACAAACAGCCATACACATTTTTACCCTCACCCATTTTCAAATAAATATCACGTCCACTCCCAGTTACCTGCTAGCCAAGTACCATAAACTCATACACATTAAATACAATAACCTCTCAGCAAGGAAAGTGAAATATCAAACTAACTATATATATAACCCAGTTTTAAAACTAAAGAATCTCTCCTTGAAAGATGGGGACATCCACCCTAACCCTGGCCCTACCAATGTCTCCACAGTCAAAACTCACAGTTCCGATCCCTCAACCCTAGATACCCAAACTAGACTCTCCAACTCTTTCCTAATAGGACATCTCAATATCCACAGTATTAATAACAAAGTTGCCCATCTCCATGCCCTCCTAGATATTCATTCCTTTGACTTCTTTTGCCTCACAGAAACTTGGTTGAAACTTGGAACTAAAGACAATGAAATCATCCCCCCAGGATATAATATTTTGAGACAAGACCGCACAAAACGTAAGGGTGGGGGAGTAACAATTCTATTTAAAGATGGACTTCAGATCTCCTCAGGATAGTAAGGCAGAAGTCCGTATCACCAGATTTCAGCTCAACCCTAGCAAATCCTTATATATCATCTGTATCTACCTACCTCCTGGGAATAATAGCAACACAATAGAGGATATTCTAAGCTGGGAGTCTTCTACTTACCCACAAGAAACAATGACACTAGGTGACTTCAATACTGACTGGAAATGTGTCAATACTGAAAATCCTACCTCCCACATTAATCTTCATGTCTTTAGTCAAACAATCACCTCCACAACCAGAATTAACAAACCAAACAAAAAAGAGACCACCTTAGACTGGATTCTTATTAATAAACACCAATAATCTTATAAGGTAGGATCTCTGCCTGACGATGTAAGTGATCACACTTTGACTTACATTATAAGACAAAAAAAAATGATTTTTCTAACACCCCCCCCCCCCCCCCACACACACACACACACACACACACACACACACACATACAGGATTTCAAGGAGTAACAAACATTTTAACCCAACACTATTCCAAAATGAACTTAATGCCTGTAACTGGAACTCTCTAAAAATTCTCCCACTAGAACAGGCTGTTAAATATTTCAGCTCTAAATTCTTAGATATCTTCGATGAGCACACGCCTAAACAATCTATTAGAATTAAGTCTAAATCAGCCCTTTGGCTTTCAAAAGAAACCAGACAAAAAATTTTGCTTAGGAACAAATCCTGGGCCAAGTGAAGAGCTACCAAAACTACCTCTGAGCAAGAAACCTTCAGACAGTTGAGAAATATCACAAAAAAAACAATACTCGCAGACAAAAAGAACTACTATTGCAAACTACAGCAAACTCACCAAAACAATCCACAGAAGTTCTGGTCAAGTATCAATAGACCAGGGCACTCTACAACACCAACCCCACAAGGGGCTGATCTCAATACCCTCCATCAAACTGCCAATGCCTTCAATACTTTCTTTACAGAGACCATACAATCTCTAGCCAGTCAACTATCCCCATACTGCTCAAGTCTTCCTACCACTACATCTGGTACTCTCCCAACATTCCAACTGCAACCCATCTCTACCTCTCTCACCTACAAAATCATCCAAAAATTTAAGCCTTGTACTCCTGCTGACCAGTTACAATCTGAAAACCTACAAAAAGCAGCCAAAGCAGTTGCTTACCCTATATCCATCCTCATAAAAAGAACCATTACTGAGGGAACCATCCCAGACATCTGGAAAATCTCTCACATCATCCCCCTACACAAAGGTGGTAACTCAAATGATTATTCTAACGACAGGCCTATAGCTCTTTTATCACCTTTAGAAAAAGTCATGGAAAAATGCATTCACCATCAGTTATTAGACCACTTAACTGAGCACAACATTCTAGCTAACTGCCAGCATGGCTTTAGACCATTTCATAGTACTACTTCTGCTCTCTTATCATTTATCGAGTCCATCAATACAAACCGCAATTAAAATATCCTCTCATCAGCACTCTTCATCGATCTCTCGAAAGCTTTTGATATGGTAAATTACTCCTTCTTATAAATACTCTAGAATCCCTTTCTCTTGACACTAAAGCTATTCAATGGTTCAAGACCTACCTCAGCAATAGACAACAGGCAGTCCTCTGGGAAAATAATCTATCATCCCACCTGCCAATCACCCTTGCAGTCCCTCAGGGCTCTATTCTAGGACCTCTTCTTTTCTCTCTATTCATCAATGACCTTTCTGTAGCAATTCCTCAAGCCACCTGCATACAATATGCAGACAATTCTACACGCATATGTTCAGCTAACTCCCCATCACAACTACAATCTCTAACTCAGAAACTATTTAACACAGTAGAGGCATGGTTCTTGAAACGTGGCCTCCTTTTGAATGCCAAAAAAACCAAGCTCCTATTCTTTACACCCACCAGTAAATCCACCCCCTTAGATTTCTCTGTAAGATCCAATAATGGCACCCTCATACCCCCCGACACTACCACCAAACTGTTAGGAATCACAATTGACAATAACCTTAATTTTGATAGCCATATAAACAACATGATTAAAACAGTAAACAGAAAAATTGGCTCTTTATATAGAATCAAATCCTTCTTAACTCCAACAGCTAGAACCACAATTGCCCACTCTCATTTAATCTCAACTCTTCTTTATGCTTCACCCATATATACTAACCTAAAAAAATATAATCTTCTCAAACTAGCAAACTCCTACAATAGCATTGCTGGATTTGCCACTGGTAATCCCTTTAAGAACTCACCACCGTCAGAATCTACAGCAGCTAAGCTGGCTTGAACTACAAAACCATCTGATATTTTCCCAACTCACCATTGCCCACAAGATATTTTACCAACCTACCACCTCTCCTATACTCACTAACCTCATAATCCCTTACAAAAATCTAAATTCCCTACGATCTTCTAGCAAACTTCTAGCTAGCATAAGTAAGTCCAACAACTTGGCAGGTGATTCTGTTTTCCACCTCTGCTGGAAAAAACTGGAACCTTCTACCTAGGGAACTAACTTTACTTCCTTCCCCTCCACTATTTAAACAAAAGCTCAAAATACACCTCAAAACACACTGGTTATGCCCCTGCAGCAATTCTTGAATAATCTTCTGCTTTCACTACTTCTATTTTCTTTTTTCCACATTTTACTAAAGCTTTACTGCTTACCCCTCTAGAGCCAATAACTGTAAACTAGTAAAATTAAATAACTTACTGTATGAATTCAATCCTTTCAATGTACTGTAAATTACCTCATGTATCATAATATAAAATGACTTGTCTTATCCTGTATGTCAATATTTGTTAGTGGAATTTTTCTTCATTTTAATATCACTTTCTTAGTATTTTGAAATCCTCTCTTGTACTTTGTGATAATATTTGCTTTTCAAATTCTTTGTGGTAATATTGGAGCTTTTCTCTCCGGGCCTCTACTGAAAATGGAAATGTATCCAGTTAGACTTGCCCGGTAAACAAATGTAAAATAAAATAAATAAATAAATATATAAAAGCCTAATAATCAGACCATGTGCCATACATCACATTTATGCTCCCCGCACAGACCATGCACCATAAAAGGGACCTACGGATGCAACTACCCAGAAATGAATTGCCCCAGAAGACAGCAGTCTCCATAAGACAAATGAGTCCCATGTACATCCAGAAGATAAAAATTCAGAATTAAAAAGTGAAACTCACAGCAATACGGAAATTTAAAACAAAAATGAGAACATACAAAAGGGGTTCAAGGGAGGAAGCAAATCCTGCAGCAGTGAAGAGAAGGACATCTTCTGTTATGGTAAGATTTTACACAACTGTACTATGTCCTTCTGTATCACTGTTGCAGTGTCCAAAACAGAAGGGAGAGAAGAAAAGCTCAAGCAACAAAATGAGAGGTGGAAGGCTGAGGAGTCCTCAACCAACCCACATAAAATGGTTTCAGCAAAACCTGCTCTGGCCCTAGAAACCATATCCAGCTTATAATGTTTAGTAAAGGTATGCGCTGAAGGCCAAGTAGTGGCTTCAAGGAAGGAACTGGTGCCCAACCCCTTGAAGAAAGCACCAGAAGAGGCAACAGCCCTAGTGGAATGAGCTCTAACACAAGCAAACAGAGATTTGCTATGAAAAGAATAACAAAAGGAAATGGCCTTAGATATCCAGGAGGAGATGGTTTCCTTAGAAAAATTCAAATTCAATGTCCTGGGATGAAAGGAAACAAAAAGATTATCAGACTTAATGAATGGCCTTAGTTTTATCCAAATAGCACCTGAACTGTCTGTGCAAACCCAATGTATGCAGAACCCTCTCACTAGCAGACTGAGGATAATGGAAAAAGGAAGGGAGTTGTACCAACTGATTTAAGGACAACTCTTGTACTACCAAGGGCGTAAAAGAAGGATCAGTACGAAGAGATACCCAGTCCCTGTGAAAAACAAAAAAAAATAGGAATGGCCATAAGGGGCTGGGGCTCAGAAACCCTCCGAGAAGAAGTAAGAGCCAGCAACAAAACACTCTTCTGGGTACAAAGTTGCAAAGAAGCAGAATTTGCAGGCCATAAAGGAGCCACAGTAAATTTTTCCAAAATAAAACTAAGGTCCCAAGGAGGAGGAGTAGGTTTCCTTGGTATCCTAATATCCAGAAAGCTTTAAGAAACTATTTAACCTCAAAACAAAAAAGTCAAAGGAGGATTTAAAGGCAAACAAGCAGAAAATGGCTGACAAATGGTACTTCACAGATGAAATGGCCAAGCCAGACTGAAGCAACTCACAAATAAGAAAGGACCACAGGGAACCCCCACTGAAAAAGGTCATAGCTATGAGCATGGCACCAGACAGAAAATCTTTTCCATTTGGACATATACAATTTGCTGTTAGAGGGTTTTCTTGCCTCCTATAAAACCCTGAGCATGTCCTCAGAAAATAGGTGCCTGAAAGGGATCAAAACACTATCACCCACAGTGTCAGTTGTAGAGTGAACAAGTGAGGATGGATGAGAGACCCCTTGTCCTGTGTGAGGAGATCCAACCAGTGCGGTAACTTGTGGTGATTGCTCCTGGCCAGATGCATTAAGAGGGGAACCAGTGCAGTCTTGGCCAAAAGGGAGTCACTAGCAAGGTTTTTGAGGATTCCAGCTGAATCTTCTACTGGACTCCTGGAAATAGAGGAAGAGGGGGAAAACATAAAAAAAAAAAACCCTTCCAAGGAAAAGAAAGGGCATCCATCTTCCACGCTAGATGGCATGGAACTCTGGAACACGAGAGGAAGCTGCCTGTTCAGAGGGAAGGCAAAAATATCTACCCGAGGAATACCCCACTGATGAACAATGTCCAGAAACATGTCTTGAAGAATCCATTTGTGAGCCTGTGTTTCACACCTGCTCAGAATGCCACTAGATTGTGCTCTGAAGGAATGTATACTGCCTGAAGAGTTAACTGATAACTGAAAGCCACCTCCCAAGCCTGTAAAGCCATCCTGCAGAAGAGGTAAGATTTCATGCCTCCCTTGACATACCACATTACTGTAGTGTTGTCTCTGTGCACCTTAAAGAGGCCAGGACAGAACATGGGATGAAAAGCTTGAAGGGCCAGAATTAGAGCTCTCATCTCTTTGATGTTGATATGGTCTGACTACTGATGGGGAGGCCAGAGACTCTAAACTTTCAGATGACTAAAAGAAGCCCCCACCCCATGTCTGGGGCATCAATGAACAGTTCTTGAGAAGGGACTGGAGGCTGAAAGGGCTGGCCTGGATTGAGAGCAAACTGTTGAATCCACCACTCAAATTCCTTCTTTAGACAGGGAAGAAGAGGCACACTGAAATCCAGAGGGTGATAATACTGCAACCAAACTGACTTGAGGTATCAGAGAAGCTTTTGCATATACGGTCTGGCAACAGGAAGCACTGGAATAGAAGAGGCCATGAATTCCAGCTCGCAAACTCCCTGGCTGGCATGGTAGTCAGAGGAAGAAGAGACTGAAAGAAGGCCATCAATGACCAAACTTTTGGAGGCAGAAGAGAGGCCAACACTGGCACTGTCTAAATCCTGTATCCTAGATACACATGATCCTGGGAGGTAGTCGGAACAGACTTTTGGAAGTTGACAGTAAAGATTAAGAGATATGGTGAATTTCAGATTCTAGCAGGGCACTGACAGAAGGTACCTGAAACTACAGGTCATCTAGATAAAGAAAAATCGGAATGCCTTGGAGCCTCCAGAAAGCAATCACAGGAGAGTACAGTTGTGTACAGTTACCATAAATGTAGATGTTAGAGTGTATTCACTGTTGCAGTCATCACACTTGGGTTATCTGCCTGCAGGTAGCCCTCACTTTGCTCGAATATCAGAGACTTAGTATTTCTGTGTCGGTTGCTGTAGCTTCAGGACTGACATCAGGTCGTCAAGGGTATAAAAACAGGCAGCCGATGCCATTAGATCAGTTTTTCTTGCCCCAAATCTCAGGAGCCCCCCAAATAGGGAGCTAAGTTATGGTGGGAAAAACACCACCAATAAAAAGTAAATACCAATACCCCTGTAAGGGGTGAGTAATAGAGATAGAGACGGAGAGAGAGACAAGGGGGATGGAAGGTGGGAAACCAAGACTGCAACAGTGACTACACTTAAACATCTACATTTATGGTAAGTGTACACAACTGTACTACGTTCTTCATGTTTCACTGTTGCAGACATCACACTTGGGTGGATTCCCAAAGCTGAGGAAGGGTGGAGGCAGTCAAGAAGAGTTACGGCTGGCTAGTATGCCTTGCAGTACTGCTGTTGCAAAACCCGCCCTGGATTTGGAAAAGATGGGCAGGTGGTAATGCTTAGTGAAGGTGTGAACAGAACTCCAGGTAGCAGCTTCCAGAATGTCCATGGTAGGGACTACCCTGAGGAATGCTGTAGAGGTTGAAGTTGCCCTAGTGGAATGCGTTCTGACCCCCAGAGGGGCTGGTTTCCCATGGTGTTTGTAAAAGAAATGGATACAGTGTGCTATCCATTTAGAGATAGTTTGTTTTGATATGACCTTCCCCTTTGCCCCTGGTGCAGAGCTGACTAGTAACTGGTCAGATTTCCTGAAGGGCTTTGTCTTATCTAGGTAAAACCTGAGCGGTCTTTCTATGTCTAAAGAGTGCAGGATCCTTTCCCCTTTATTTTGAGGATTAGGGAAGAAGGTTGGCAAATGGATAGATTGGCAGAGAGCCACACTGGACACTACTTTAGGCATAAAATTAGGGTTAGTCCTGAGGGAGACCCTGTCAGCATGAAAAATAATCAAGCGTTCCACAACCATAAGTGCTTGTAGCTCAGACACTCTTCTAGCTGAAGTGATGGCCAGAAGCAAGCCTGTTTTCCAAGAGAGGAATTTTAACTCTGCTGACACTTCATGCTCAAAGGGGGTAGTGTGAGCTTTTCCAGTACAAAAGTTAGGTCCCAAGCAGGGGTGGGGGCTCTCCTTCGTCACCTTAAGTTGTTGGCCCCTCTCAGGAACTGTTTGATGAGAGGGTGAGAGAAGAGAGGTGGTCTCAGTGTTGTAATGAACTGAGATGGCAGAGGCATGGATCTTAATGGAAGAGAAGGATAGGCCTCTGTGGAGTAAATCTGCTAGGTCATCCATGATTAGAGGTAAGGAGGGCAGTGCTATGTCCGCTCCTTTAGACTGAATTCAGGAACAATACCTTTTCCACTTATCAGCATAGGATTTCCTTGTACTGGGTCTTCAAGCTTCAAGAATGACGTCCAGCGCCTGCTTGCTTAGGCTGGCCACTGGGGGAGAATTCAAGGAGTAAGCCAGGCTACAAAGTTCAGGGTTTGCAGTAGCGGATGCAAGATCTGTCCCTCCTGCTGAGTGAGGAGGGTTGGGGTCTGGTGTAGGTGCCATGGTGGCACTGGTGATAGACTGTGCAGTAGTGGGAACCAGTGCTGGCGTGGCCAGTCTGGGGCAATCAGAACTGCCCTTGGTCTGTCTTGTCTTATCTTGAGTAATACTCTTGTAAGAAGAGGCAAAGGGGGAAATGCATAGATTGAGAGGTTTACCCACTGGAAGGATACGGCATCCACTTTCCAGGCTCTGCTGTGAGGTGTCCTGGTGCACAATTTGTTGAGTTGGTGATTGTAGGGGGAGGCAAAAGGTTCCACCTCTAGGGCCCCCCATTTCTGGTTTAGAAGGCTAAAACTGTTGGGGTCTAATTGCCACTTGTGTGGGTCTAGGAGATTTCTGCTTAAGTCGTCTGCCAGAGAGTTTTGTTTGCCTGGTAGGAATTGAGCTTGCAGATGAATATGCATGGCCAAGCCCGTGTTCCACAGCATCACAGCTAGTCTGCAGAGTGGGTAAGAGTGGGTTCCCCCCTGTTTTTGATGTACCACATCACTGTGGTGTTGTCGTCTTTTATTAGCAGGGGTCCTGGTGAGAGTAGGGATCTGAAAGCTGTCAGAGCATGTTGATCAGCTAGCATCTCTTTTTGGTTGATGTGCAGATGAATGTGACTTGGGTTCCAGTGGCCCTGAATGCACTTGTTGTCCAGATGTGCCCCCCAGGCATAATCTGATGCATCTGTGGTTAGGGTCTGGGCAGCATGGGGTTGTGTAAAGGGAAGTCTCTTGTTGTGGTTGCATGCTGCTGCCCACCAAAGAAACTCTGTCCTTAGACAAGGTATGATGGTTTCCAGGTCCTGAGAATGTTGGCACCAAAGACTTTTTAAGTACCACTGAAAAAGTTTCCTCATATGCAGTCTGGCATATGGAATTAGTACAATGTAAGAGGCCACGAAACCTAGAGCCTGCAGGATTTTCCTTGCGAATAGCTGGGTTCTGATGGCCATTTGAGTGAAGTAGCCTATTAGATAGACTTGTTTTTCTGTAGTAAGGAATGCTACCTGGGATGCTGTGTCCAAGCTTGCTACCAGGAATACAATCTTTTGACTGGGGACTAGCTTTAATTTCTTTTCATTGATAGTGTACCCCAGGGAGGTTAGAAGGTTCTTTACAAATGTCAGGTGATGCAACAGCTTTTCCTGACTGCCTGAATCAGGCAATCATCCAAGTAAGGGTATATTTGAATCTTTCTCTGTCTGCAATAGGCAATGGCTGGAGCCAGGTATTTTGTGAAGACTCTGGAAGCAGTGGGAAGTGCAGAGAACTGATAATGCATAGATCCTGCCCTGAAGCGTACGTATTTCCTGCATGAGTCCCTGATAGGGATGTGCAGATAGGCTTCTTTTAGGTCTAGGGTGGCTAACCAGGCATCTTTGGACAGCATAGGAAGAAGCTGCTGAAGGGTGAGCATTTTGAATATTGGTACCACCAGGAAGGTGTTTAGAATGAAACGATCTAGGATTGGGTGCCAAGTGACCCCTTTTCTGGGTACCAGGAAAAGTCTGAAATAAAACCCTTTACCTATCAGTTCTGTAGGAACAGGGTGAATTGCCCTTATGGCGAGCAGAGATTGAACTTGGTTTGGTGCCTCTGTCCACTGGTTTGGAGGAAGGTCTGGGAACCCTTTTGAGGTTGGCAGTATGTGGAAGTAAAATTTGTACCTCTGGGATACAATGTTGAGGACCCATCAGTCTTTGGTGATGGTGGTCCACTTTTTTGCATGGTGGGGATGTTTTCCTCCTACGGGTACGAGAAATTGGGCAGTGGTGAGGAGTGGAGTTGAGAAGTCATTGTGAATTCTTTCTGTAAGGGGGTGGCTTAGCACTCCCTGTTTTAGAAGTGGAGGTACTCCATTACTTAGATCTCTACACACCCGGAGACTGTAATCTGGGAGGTCTATTTCCCCTGGGTCTAGTTTGAGATGGCCTTGAAGTAGCTGGAAAGGACCAATGTTTTGAGGGGCAATGCCGACTGAATCTTGGAGGCTGCACTTGCAAAAAATCTTTGACTGTCTGCATAGACTTAGCTTTCTCTTCCATCTTTTTTTAGAACCTCTTCTGCTTTGGTGCCAAACAGACTGTTCTTGTTCAAAGGAGCGTCCAGTAATTTTGATTTGACATGGTCTGGCAAGGTCTGCTCCTTAAGCCAAGCATGCCTTCTAAGTAAAGAACCTGTGACTGATGCCCAGCAAGATGCTTCTAGGGCGTCAGACCCACATTGCAAGGTATACTTGCTGACTTGGCTTGCAAAATGCATAAGCTCCTGTAATTCTTTATTTTCTGCACAGTCAGGAAAGGTATACAAGGTTTGTTTAATAAGTTCCATAAAATGTTGCTGGTATTTCAGCATGTGGAACTGGCAATTCAATGCCCTAATGGCGAGAGTTGCAGAAGTGTATCCTTTTTAGCCCATCTGTCTAAAGCTTGGGAATCCCTGTCTGAAGGGGTGGCATTCTTAGCTGTAGTTGCTTTTATGCCTTTAGGCCCTTGGGAAATGACCTCTGGGTCAGCAGTAGGATTTTTGAAAATAAATTTGTGAGAGTCAGGGGCTCTGTAGTACCTGTCTGGTTTCCATGGAGCAGGGGCAGACCTCCCAACTGTCCCGAATTACTCGTTTTTTACCGAGTTTTGGGGTCCAAATAGTGGGGTGCCACGATTCCCGAGTGGCACCCCCTCATTTCCGATTTTTTTCTTTATTTTGTCATTTTTTTTATTTTTCGCGCTTTGTGAGCTGACGTCATCACGTGCGTGATGACGTCAGCTCATCAGGGCTACCAGCCTGTCGGAATTAAGCTTGGCAGACGTAGTTCCGGTTCAAATGTTTTCAGAGCGAGCGAGCGGGAACAGCAAGTATGAAGGCAAACAGAAAGGATTTATTTTATTTAGGTTCGCAAAAATGGATTTACTCACTCCTGGGGATTTATTTTATTCAGACTTGCCGAAACGGATTCCTGGCTGTAGTTTCATGCTCTCGCCAAAAGAAACAGATTTACTCGCTCCTGGCTGTAAACGGAGAAGTAAGTGTATGCAGAAAGGATTTAATTTAGGATTTACATCTACAAGGGGCTACTTCTTTAGATTTTTATTTATTGGTGACAGATTGACAAATATTAAAAGTAGGACTGTGCCTAGAAAAATACATGCTGTATAAGGTGATAGGCTGCCAAAATTGTGTTTTTAGTCTTTCTTAAATATTACAGGATAAAAGAGAGTGTGTGTGTGTGTGTGTGTGTGTGTGTGTGTGTGTGTGTGTGTGTGTGTGTGTGTGTGTGTGTGTGTGTGTGTGCACGCATGGGAAGTAATTTTATTTTGCATTACAGAACTCCGAGGAGGATGTTTGCACTCTGCAGCACATAGAGAAATATTGCTGCTACAAAAGTTTGGACAGCACATTCCCTTACAGGTTGGAATAACGATTAAAGTGTTTGCTTTATAGACACAAGGTTAGGTATTGCATTTGATTCTCACATTTGGAAAGGGAATTGGATGGGCTTAAAATAGCCTGCAAGGGCAGCTAGTAGATCCTGAGGTTTCTTAAAGATATTCACTGCATTGTGCATTTTTGCTCACCTGTCTTGTATACATCTTTTAAATCATTGCTGTATATACATCAACTGACCTGTTACATTACTGTTCTCATTTGCCAAAGCAACATGAAATTTAAGTTGCACTTTTTTGTTACTGCAACCGAAGCATACCTGTACATTACCTTTACTACAAAAAGATATAAGTGGGGTTTAAGATCCTAATGTTCTGCACTTCCAGAATGTATGTGGAAATGTCCAAGTATTTCTACTCGTATGTTTGATTTCTGATAATATGCATGCATATACTCACCTATGGCTACAGACTTTAGGATTTTGGCATTTCTTATTTGGAATGATGTGCAATTCAGTGGATAGAGGAAGTGTGTCTCCTTGTTGTATTACACATAGCATAAATATTTCATGACAGTGAAGTGCTGGTTTTACTTTTTATGTTGCACATTGACAACTGTGACATAGTATCAGAAACAGTGCTAATGTAATCCATGTGTGCATTATCAAGGAATTGAAGCTTGCATAAAATGCTGAAATTTAATATGCAAACTTTCATTTTAAGAAGCTAGATAAAAGGTTAGATTGGAAGCAATGTTTTGTGACATTCAGATGTTCAACGAGGCTTGGCAAATTTGGTGTTAAAATATAGGGCAGCTGTTTGGGGTAGAAAACAATTTAAATCACTCATAGTGACAGGACTTTTTTATGTAATATTATAAAAGCTTGCGTGTCTATGCACTTGTCTGTTTCTACAGATGACTGCAATGGACAGGTTTTAAGGCAACATTGAGGATATCATTTCTTTATTACCTAAAACAAGAAATTCATAGAACATACATGTTAACTGGCTTTATAGTTATTAAAAGATGGCTTGAATTATATGAAGATGCCATAAAACTCTAAAATATGTGTATTAGAATGTGCAAATTGACTGCTATTTGAACTAGAGAATGTATGAAATAAATATATAAACTGTTTTTTATATATTAAAAATACACTGCATGCATTACTTTCTGGGTGCATTCCAATTATAAAGCATATGATCCTGTGGTTTTCTGCATCTTACATACTTCCTGTAATAGAAATTAGTTGTAATAAACCTCATCTCAAAAATATGGGCAACATCCAAGTAACCTGAAACATATGGCACTAAGGTTAAATGTAAGAGCACAAATGACATTCAGATTTACCGTTATTTTATGTTGAAACAGTCTTTGCAATCAGCAATTTGACATTTTATGTACATTTATTGGTGTGTGTGAAATTCAGGCTCAAACCCTGTACCTTTAGTACAGGGTAAAAAAGAGCCTACTATCCCTAGCCACCACCATTTTTTTTTCTAAGAGTTTAGAGCTATGATAAGAAGATGACTGAGTTGAGAGCTATGATGAGAAGAACACTTTTTTGAGAGCTATGATGAGAAGTAAGAACACCTTTTTTGTGCTAAGAGTTTAGAGCTATGATAAGAAGTGAGCACAATTTGTATTTCCCTACTATTGTTTTTGTGCTAATAGTTCAGAGATATGGTGAGTGAGAAGTGAGAACTGAATTTGTATTCCCCCATTATTGGCTTTGTTGTTTGTCCATGTTTTTTGTGTTGAGGTTAAGAGCTATGTTGAGAAGTGAGAAATGAATTCACTAAATAAATGATGGCTATTAAGATTCAGTCTTCCTAATTTTCAGGCAACTGCTGATGTGGGATAGTGGTATGTTGTTCTGAATGTAGTGCATAGAGTACTGGGTTCAAAACCTGCCAGAGAAATGCATAATGGTAGCACAACAATTTATTCTAGCAACTTTACAAAATTATACAAGCAATGTTTAAAATGTGTCCCTAGTTTTTGACCTTTTGTCCCCCTCCCCCCCAAAAAAAATGAAATTGAAAGTAAGTGCGAAACGCTGTTCAAGATGCCTATGGCTTACACTACTGTCATTCTATTTATAGTGTGGGTATGGAAGCAGACTTTTATGATGGAATTTTGGAAACATTCTGAATTGGGCAGTTTTTTCATTATTGGTTCATGTGTTTCCCTTGCCTACAGTACAGATTACTGGTAAAATGTTCAAACAATAAATTTAAAATGTGCTCTAACGTGTGTTGTATTATACAAGGAATATAATTTAAAGTCAGGAAGGTGTATAAAGAAAAGAACACATGCATGTTTCTTGTTTGTGTGCAAGGGGCCAATGATTTGAAAACAGCCCAAAGGTAATCTTTATCCACCACTGTGCATTTTCTTTGGATGTGGTGTGAGTTTCAATGCTGTTTCAATGAATGTGATTTTCAAGGGCAAAGTTTAATGTCAAGCCTATTTTCATTGTGAAACAGTATTGCTTTGTTTACCAGATGTATTTTAGTGTTTCTGCATTGTTGTGCTGTAAAATGTAAAAATAAAATTCAAATCATTGTAGAAGTAAAGCAGTGTGCATACATTAGTGTTTATGGTAAATGGGGCGAAATAGCCAGGTAACAGGACACTGGAATGGCTGCAGGGGGACTCTTGTCTGGTGCCATGTTTTGGTTGTCTGTTCAATTTGCGTTCGAAAGTTGGTAACCCACAATTCCATTGGAGTGGGTGGAGTTACATAATTATGTATGCAAATTAGATGTTAATCAGCGTACAGATTTGTACCTATTTTTCATGGGCCTTGTCCAGATTTTTGATATTTTCAGGTTGAGAGGTATGAGCAGGGGGTAAAGTATCATGAGTTAGACTGGATTCCATAAAGACATCATCCATAACAGGAGGGATAGAGCTAAGGGTCTATGTTGTGGCAAATCTAAAAATTCACAGAGTTTCTTTTTGGACCGAGGATAATCCTGGCATCCCCAGTGGAAATGCTCTCTTAAAGTATGTAGGGTTTCACCAAAAGAAAAAACCTCTGGAAGGGAAGCAGAGGGAATGGATTCCTCTGCATCTGAATCCTCATAAGCAGATAAAGGCATGTCTTCATATTCAGAAACCTCAAAGCCATCGTACTCTTGGTCAGTTAAAGCTGCCTGGGACAGGTCTCTTTTTCTCTTAGCAGGGGGAAGGCTGGCTTCCCCTAATCAGCATGATCAGGTCTTCTGCCATTTTAAGCATTTGATATTGTGGCAAGGAAGCAGGTGCTTGAGTTTGGGTTCTTGTTTTTTTAGGCGTAGCTCATACTCTTATCCTTAGAAACTCAGTAATTTTAGACAGAACTGAAGACGCGAAAGAAGTTGTCGGTTTGTGTTGAATATCAGTAATGCAAAGAACTTCCTCTGAAGCTGGTGCCTGCACTGTGGCTCCAGACCCATCTAAGGTAGAGACATCCGCAGGTTCCGTGGTTAAAGAAAAGTCTTGCGGCATATCGGACTCCGAAAAGGTCTCGGTAGCGGCCTGTGAATCCATCGAAGCGGGCATCAGGGGCTGCAAAAGTGCCTCAGAGAATCGGCAAACTGGCAACTAGCTTAATGGAATCATCGTCGGCAGTTTTGGACCTGTGCAGTCTGTCTCCATCTTTATCCTTTCGTTTTTTTTAAAGATCGGTAGATGGATGGCTTACCGAAGCCATTTCGGAATACAGAGATCGACAGCGGAAGTATTTAGCAACAATAAGGCCCCGACGACAAATAGTTCCGGCATTGAATAAAGCACAAAACTGACAGTGAGGTATGTCGTGGTCTGGGCCTAAACAGGTGATGCAGTAAGAATGGAAATCTCGGTGTGGTATTTGCTTTCCACAGGTGAGACAACTGTAAACTTTTTCTGACATCGGTTAGAGCAAGAAAAAAGGATCCCCAATGGGGTACTTAGCTTTAGAACACTTCAGGATGATTCAGTTCGGAAACTAAAACTCAGGCAGCGGCCGACCGGCACTCAAGCGAACTGCTTCTTCTTCGGGCTCCTCGGCAAGAAAGACTGATGTAATGGTGTAGGCTGCCTGTTTTTATACCTCTGATGACCCAACGTCAGTCCTCAAGTGACAGCAACCAATGCATAAATACTTAGTCTCTGGTATTTGGGCCGACTGAGGGCTATCTGCAGGCAGATAACACAAGTGTGACAACTGCAACAGTGAAACACGAAGAACATCTAGGCATTTTGTAAATACCCTTGGGGCAGTAGACAGGACAAAGGTCAAAGTGGAGAACTGAAAATGAAAGACACAGAGAAAGGTAAAACCTTCCTAAAAAGAGGGTGAACAGGGATATGAAGGTAAGCATCTTTCAGATGCAAGAACACCAGAAAAGCTTGGGGTAACAAAAGAGGAAACATGTTATGAAGAGTAATCATACAAAAAGAAGGGACCTTGAGAAAGGTGTTGAGCTGGAAGAGACCCAGAAAAGGTCTCCAAGTACCCTTCTTTCAAAGAACCAGGAAAATCCTGGAAAAAAAACTTTCCCACTTGGGAAAGGAGGACAGGTTGAATGGTTCCTTGATTCACCAGGGACACTTGAACCTCTGGAAAATGAGGAAGCTGCTCTAGAGACAGTTGCGGAATCCCTGAAAAAGGAGGAAGAGACTTCCATACCACAAAGTAACCTTGACGGATGATGAAAAAAACCCAAGAGTCTGAAGTGATGAGATGCCAAATTGGAAGAAAAAGGGAAAGTCAAAGAGACAAAGGAACCTCTTCTGAAAGAAGGGGAGGTGAAATTTCAAAGAGAAGCTGGCTTATCAGATAAAGAAAGATTTTGGGCCACAGAAATATGTCAAGCCTTAGCAGAGGGGGGGGGGCGCCTAAAACCCCTCCTACCATTGGAGGCCTGGTGGGGTTGCCTGCGAACAAAAACAGATCTAGAACAATAGTTCCTCAGGAACTCTGGGATAGGAAAGACAAAAATATGTTTAAGGTCCTGCAAGGGTTTGTCTTTCTCTTGAAGAGAATTCAGCATGTCAGCAGCGGCAGTCCCAAAAAGATGTTTATTATCCAAAGGAGCATCCAACAACTTTGCCTGCCTCAGGCAGAGACTGAAGATAAAGCCAAGAACCACGTCTCATGACAAACCCAAAAGCTGCACCCCTAGAAGAGGTGTCAGCAGCCACTTGAGAAGCAGAACCTAAAATAGATGAGACAAAGGACTTGCTTTCAGAACCAGGAAGGTCAGAAATAACCTGACAAGCCTGAGCAGTCAAGGCCAGAGCATACTTGGTCATATGGGTCTGGTAATTAACAGCCTAAAGGCCAAAGTAGAAGCAGTGAAAACTTTCTTACCAATCCTCTGCATTGCTCTACTATCCTTACCAGAAGACAAAAGTTTGCCAGAGGGCAAAAACTTAGGTTTTGTCAGAAGAGACAGACACCACAGCAGGATTAGCAGAAGGACATCTAAACAAAAACTGACAATCCTCAGCAACTTTACAAAATCTATCAGGTTTCTTAGGAGCAGGAGGCCGAGAATCAGGAGATTTCGAAACAGCAATGAAAGTATCCAACAAGGTAGCCAGAACAGGAGGAACTGCTGCTGGTTTAGGAGTACCACTTGAAACAACTCAAAATATCTTGTCTGAGTATCAGACACTTGAGAAGAATCCCACTTAAAGTATTCCATCATCCAAGCAGTTGTGAAGCTAAAGGACAATTCCTCAAAGGGAGTCTCAGGGCTAACAGACTTCTCTTCATCAGAAAGCATAAACCAGAGGCAAAGGCATCTGTGAAGAACAGGACAGAGAGACCTCATCAGATAATGAATCTTCATCCAAGGAATACGGTTCCCTAAGCTATTTAGAAGGGGTAGAGTTCCAAGGAAGAGCAGGTACCGAAACCCCATGAAGAGGCTTTAGGGCAATCAAGGCAGAAAACAAGCCCTGATTTAACTCCTGCCATTCCCTTTGAGGATCCTTAAGATGTACTGAAAGATGTTTCAGTGTTTGTCTTTTCTTGGAAGGGACATCAGCCCCAACAAATACCAGAGGTTTTAACCCCTGGGAAGATTCGATAACAGAATTTGGAACTCCCCCCCGACCAAAATCTGTGGAATCTCTCTAGGACCCTTGGAGATAATGAACCGCGGTTCCCCCTTGACATCTGAAGCAGATGTCTGCAAAGCCTCCTAAGATGTGTGGAAGGACAAATCCATGTCAGACTCCAACAGGGTTGAAACACAAGAATCAGATGTACACGTCAAATGACCTAAAGAGCTATTACCTGCTTTTAGAGGGAATTCCGGAGAAGGCTGGGCAGCTAAAAACATCCGGATGAGACTTCTTGGCCTTTTTCTTACCTCGCGGGAGTACCTCAAGGTTAAAGATTCTGCCATGATACCCTGAGCTAACTGATTAAGCTGTTGGTTTTCAAGACAAATGGCCAGGGAAGACAAATAACTTCTAAGTGTCTTGGGTGCAAATCCTTTGCAAATACTACAACAGGTATGGTCGTGGAAAGCTCCCAAACAAAAAAGAAATTGTTCATGATGATCCTTATGGGGAATCTGCTTCTCGTATTGACATTTTCCCTTCTTGGATGACATGAACTCTAGGTAGCAAAATAAAATACAAGTCCAAGAAAGTGAAATAAAAAACCCTCAACAGAGCTCTTATCTGGTGATAAGTATTCAGTACAGCAACAAGACATTCAGACCAACTAGCAAAAGTAGCGTTAAAACCTACGGCAAAGAAATTCTGGATAGTTGTGTGCATATGTCCCTTTTACGCCCTAAGTTCTGTGTGGGAAGCACACATGTAATGTACAGTGCATACATCATATATACTGTCCGAGTGTCGGACTACCCAGGGCAGGAGATCCCTTCTGTTTTGGATATTGCAACACTGACAAAGGAGGACATACCCTTTGAACTAGTCAGAAGGTCCACCACTGTTCGCAGCACAAGATGCTTTCTCCTTGACATTTTCAAGATTAAGGGGGAAATAATGCTGTCTTGGCCAAAAGGGTGCTATTAAGATCCTATTAAGATAATTCTGGGTCTTCCTCGCCACACTTTCTGGATCACCCTGGGGAGCAAAAGGCTTGAAGAGAAATACATAGAGATTGAGACCTGTTCAGCCTATGGAGAGGGTGTCTATAGCTCAAGCTGCTCTGCAAGGAACTCTTGAGCAGAAAAGTACAGTAGTGTAAATAAACCTACCATAACTGCAGAAGTTTGAATATATCACTGCTGCAGTAGCCCAATCTATATGACACATATCCTGTGAAACACTGGACGTCTGGCCAGCATTCAGACATTTAGGGCACTTTCCACATAGCCTATCAACTGTATAGCTTTACCAGAGCAGTATAAAGCCGGTAGTGAGGGTGACAAACCTTAAGAGCTTTTTTGCCTCAAAACAAGGACAGTTTAGTGCCCTTCCTGATAGGTATGCAGGAGAGAAAAGAAACAACCCAAACTACACACTCTGACATAAATAGAAAGGAAAGGAGGGAGAGTATTTGTACTGCAACAGTAATCTATTTAAGCATCTACGTTATGGTAAGTTTACTTATACAACAGTCATCATTAGATTAGTGTTGCAGTAGTCTAAACTATATGGGACAAACACCAGAGCTTAAAAAGAAAAAGGGGCAGAAAAAAGGGTCAGAGTCCAGGTGCCCCTGGAGAATAATCCTAGCAAAGGACCTACAGAAATAATCTAATTTGCAGAGGTAAAGGTGTGCACAGATGACTCCTCTCCAAAAAGCCACAGCAGTAGTCAAATCCCTGCGACAGTGGATCCTGATTTTGCCTGGAAGTGTCTTGTTGGGGGTAAGAGTAAAAAAAAAAGCAACAGCATGAAACAACCACTTGGAAATTGTAGTTTTGACATGGATTGCCCCTTTTACTTACCTTCATGGGAAGTAAGCAGCTGATTAGAATTCCGGAAGGCTTTGTCCCGTCAGTATAGCATCTGAGTTGCCTGTGTACAAAGAGTGTTGAATTCTTTCTCCCCTATTTTTGGTTCTGGATAGAAAACAGGGAGATGAAAAGCCTAGCTTAAAGTAAACTTTGAAACTACATTAGGAAAAAAGGAGGAGGTTGTTTTCAAAGTTGCCCTATCTTTGCAAAAGAGCTAGGAAAGAATCAACATAACAGCTTGTGACTCAGTTACTCTTTTTGCAGAAGTCATACCAATGAGTAACATGTTTACTAAGACACAAACTTCTGATTAGTCTCATAAGCAGATTCACAAGGGAAAAGGTGTTTTCTCCAGTACAAAATTAAAATTCCAAGAATGATTCCTTTTATTTTCTAAGTGGCTAGACATGTGAAACCCATTTCAGAAACTTTTTGACTTAAAGAAGGATAGAAAGGGAGGTGGAATTCATGAACAGAGAAGCAAAGATGGCCAAAAGGTGAATCTTGAAAGAGTAAGAAAGGCCATAGGATAATAACTCACATAAAATACTGCAGAAACAGAGACACTCAGGCCTTAAAAAAGATCCTAGCCTTGCTATGGCACCAACTAGAAAATCCTTTCTCTCTTAGCCAAAAATGATTTTCTAGTAGCAGGTTCTTTAGCCTCTTAATGTCTGCTGCATGTCCTATGAAAACGGATGCCTAAAAGGTATTAAAATTTTACCATCCAGACAATGAGTTGAAGACATTGAAGGTTGGGGGTATCAAACAACTTCTCTCCTGTGTATGCATGTTATACGTGAGGAAATTTGGAGTAAATCCCCTTGGCCGATTTGAAAATAAGGGAGAAAGAACAGTTGTGTGAGTAAACTTATTAGCCTAAGCTACATGAGTTATATCATGCGCAGAATGCAACATCCAACCAGCTTCCAAAGCTTGAAGGCAAGTTCCACACACCCAAACTGATTACTTAAACTGAGCTGACTAAAGACAAGTTTGGGCGCCAAAACAAGCCTAGAGGCCCTCACATCATCTGGGACAAGACTGTGGATCACCAAACAGGCTGTGGCCTGCTTCTCATAGGTTCATAGATTAGTACTAGACTAACTACACTTGTGAGCCATTTTAAGCCTAGCCACTTATCCCTTGTGAGTGTAAGGCAAACACCTTAATCAAATACCTTAACCATTAGGCCACCCTCCCAACCCTTGGGATTGGTGATACTATTTTGTTTCTGGTGAGAGAAGAAGCAAAGTTGCATTGTATCCCAGCAGTGTGAAGCTGTGATATGCCAACTAGTAATAGGCAGGCAGTAGCTGTTCAGGTGACCCCCTCTTTTCATCATTCTTGACAAGCTAATTCTTTCTTTTCAGTAAAACCTGCATAATTTGTTCTAATTTCAGAATATCTTCCCAAATATTTCATCCATAAATCAGAATCTAGTTATTAGCTTCTCCTCAAGTATTTGGCAGTGCCCTGTATAGCAACAGACACCTTAAGGTGACATTTTTCCTGTAAAAGCACCATTGCAGTTTCACCAATACCTAGTTGCACACTGGACAACTAGTTTGCAGTGGCAGGCACTGTCACCAGAGTTGCAAACCAGATACTCCTTACATTACTTTATGTATTTTCACTCCAGCTATCTAATCAATAAAAAGGGTCTACTGTTGTGGATATGAACTTTCACTATCTCTATTCACATCTTTGTGAATATGGGTATCCTGAGGCAATGTGGAAATTTTCTCATGCTTACTGACAACCAGCTAATTCTCAAACAAACTAATATGGTATGTGAGAGATGTATTTACACAATGTCACTGGAGGCAATGCTCCCACATAAAAGCACTCCTAATATCAAGAAGGTTGCCAGCAGTATACATGCTACACCCATCACTCAAAATTCAAAGCAGACAAGTAGACCCACATATGCTGAGGCACTTAAATGTAACCTTCCTAAACCCCAAAGACCTCTTAAATGAAGTACACACAACAAACTCCCTCAGTAACCCTGAACACACCCTTTCAAAACAATAACCACATCAACAAATACAGCCACATCTCATGGAACCTTTACTTCTAAGCCCATAAGGCCAGCCACCACACAACACAACATTCTAGTTGTTGGAAACTCCATTATGAGACACACTGATGTCCCTCAAACCAGGCTGAGTAAGGAGGAAGTCAGGGTCAAGATCCACCACATTAGATAAACACTGAGGTCACTGGATTACAAATGACTCAGTCATAGTCCATGTGGGTGTAAATGACCTGAAACATACCACCCTAGACTATATGAAGTGAGACATTAGATCTCTCGGAATGTATGTCCTAGGCTGGTATGAGCCAAGCAATGAGCAACATTTTACCTTCTTCAGGACGGATGTCACAATCAACTGACTTTAATAATTGGATTAGTTTCTGGTGTCATTCTAAGATGTGCAATATTTGTCAGCTTGCAAGCAGATAGTCAGACCATGCTGCTTTGCCAGGGATGGTTTGCAACTCTCCCGTCTAGGCTTTCAAATATTACCCAAAACATTTACTTTCCTCAAAGTGCTTTTTTTACGCAATGACAAACTGAAAGTACTGCTGACATAGCAAATTAAAACCAAGAAAATCTAAAGGTATCACTGCTCAATGATAGGAGTCTAAACAAAAAAACTCCACTCCCTAGAAGCTCTCTTCACTGTACAGAATGCGCACATCTGTGCAGTCACGAAGACATGGTTTAAAGCCGCAGACAGCACACTGACAGTGCAAGGTTATAATGCCTTCCACACATTTAGACCAGCTACTACACAGACAGGGGCTAATGTTGGAGGTGTCTTGATTACATCAAAAATAAATATACCTCAAGGCTGGCCAGACAAGACAATGCACTTGAGCTTCTCCACATGCAAATCACCACAGGCAAAATACCATACCACTTTGTTGCAAGCTATAGGTCCCCCTCTATGACCCAGGAAACCCATACCATGTATTTAAACTTATTGGTAATATTCACAATCCAAACCAATGCCACATTCATGGGTGACCTTACCCCACTATAAACAGGGAATCATATTATGATACCAAATGTACAGACACAGAGACTTCTGGAGTTTGTAAACAAACTCTCTGAACCAGACTGTCAACACACCAATGAGGGTTGCAACCATACCATACTGAATCTGGTCCTTACTAATATAAGAGAGTGCTGCACAACCCCTAGTGTAATGTCTTCTCTGGAAAGGTCGGATCGCAAAATGGTCTCCTTTAAAGTAAAAAATAAAACTTGGAACCCCAGCTAACACTGAATATCCAGGAACTACTCTAAGGCTAACTTTCTACTACTAAGTGATAAACTGGCAAAATTTCAAGCCGCCATAAACCCTGAGAACAATGCTGCCTATGCAGAACAGTTTGCAGAAACCCTATACAAGCATGTTAATAGCTGCAGTGAGGCAGCTGTACCCACCAGAAAGAAATACAGAACTAAAAAAAACAAGCCATGCTGATGGAATCACATCAATAAGCTGCAAAACAGAAGGAAGAAAATCAATGCAAAAATTAGGAGATGCAGCACTCAGCAGGATAAAATCACTCAAACTAAACAACTCAGAAGTCGAATAAAGTCTATCAAAGCCAATCTGGAGGTAAATTTGGCCTCCCAGATCAAGGATAACCACAAGGCATCCTTTAGCTATGTCCGCAACCTCAAAAGCAATACACAACTGTGTGCAGAGCTCATTGTAAATAGAACCACCTACAGTGAGCCAGAAGATAAAAGCAAACCTACTGGCCAACAAATTCAGCTCCAACTTTACCCCTCTCTCCTCCTCAACCTTACCTCGGGAAATACCATCAAATATTCCCTCCTATCACTAGGGAACAGGTCCTTAATGCTCTCTCTAAAGCCAAGAACATTGCATCAGTGGGCCTAGAAAATATACCAGGATGCCTTCTAAACAGCATTTAATATGAACTATCAGGCCCTCTGGAATTGCTATTTAACTGTAGCCTCCAAACAGGCCTTGTGCCTCATGAAAGGAGAACAGCAACAGTCATCCCTCTGCACAAAGGTGGGCTGTCTACAGTATCTGAAAACTACAGACCAATAAGTCTCACTAGTCTCATATATACAACCATGGAAAGAATTACGGAAATGTTCAATGATGACATAGGAAATCTTCAGACAATGGACCCAACCCAGTTTGGCTTGATTAAGGGCAGTTCATGCCTACTCAGCCTGGTGGACGACTTTGAGAAGGTCACCAAAGCAATGGATGAGGGCAAAATGGCTCACACTGCCAACCTTGACCTGTTCAAGGCAAATTAGGATCTGTCACTGAATTGCTCACCAACACAAATGTTCTCCAGGAACAGCTGACAGAAAAACAACTGATGTCAGAGCCATGGACTAAAATTAAATGCCAAGAAATGTACAATAGTATCCTTTGGGCAGTTCTCCACCCCTGGTAACTATCACACTGACAGCACAGCCCTAAGAGTTGACCCAGTAGTGAGGGGCTTGGGGACACACACAGACAGTAATCTAGTCTCTGTTGCATGTCTGCTGTGCTGAGGAAATCATTCTATGCTGTGTGACTTATAAACAAAGGTATGGCATCTAGGTACAAGGAAGTCATTATTCCACTGTATTTGGCGTTCATCAGACCAATCATTGAGCACAATGCCCTCTTTGGTATATACCGAACCTGGCATATCCGTCAGTTGTCCACAGAGGTTCCTCACTAAAAGAATAAAGGGCATAAGTAACATGTCCTATGCAGACCAATACAAGGCTCTATCCCTGTATTATATCTCTTACAGGCTGTTGAGGGGCAATCTATGCCTGGCATACAAGGAATTGTCAGACCTCACTCTGATGGACCTTCTGCATATCTGCAAAACAAACAGCACCATAATTACCCATTCTGAAGACTTAAACCTTGCCTGTGATAGAAATAGGACATGCTGGAGAGACAGGTATGTATCCAAGAGACTGCCCCTTCTCTGGAACAGGTTCCCCATCCATGTGAAGCAGAGCTCCCCCCAACCCCATTCAAGTGCAACTTAGACAATTTGATGGGGAACAGGAAATTCATCCCTGGTTCGTCACCTATGTCTCTAAAGGACACAGGCAGTCTGTACCTCCCAGGACCCTGCTTGTAAACATTTCACCTCCCAACAGGGTTGCCAGATTTCCGACTGTCTGGGTAGGGACAAAAAAAAAAAGATCTTTCATGCTGAGGACAAAAAAAAAAAAAAAAACAAGTAGCTCCGTGTTTACCGTTTTTTGATTGGCCCGTATGCCAGTATATGAGCCAATCAAAAAACTCGCAAAACGGAGCTGTGTTTAATGCGGAACTGCCTGATGTTCTGCATTAAACACAAGCAGCTCCTCCGTGTCTAGTAATTTTTGATTGGCCCGTATGCCGGTATACGGGTCACTCAAAAAAAAAAAGTGGATGGCTGTTTCGCCGGGATTTAAACCAGCAGTGTGGGACTCAGGGTCGGGTTCCTGATCCCGGGACAATCCCGCTTAAACAGGGACGTCTGGAAACCCTGCCTCCCAAGCCCCTTACGCTTACCAAGGGTACAAGAACTTGTCAGAGATTTGGGATGCATGGCTAGGCTTAAAAAGTCCCTTGTTGCTGTTAGCCTAGTAAACATCTATGAACATATGATACTATGACCTTCAAAGCTTTCATGCCATCTGAGTGAGGGAGGCTGAGCCCTGAGAGAACATTGCTAGGAGCAACAAAAAATAGATGTAGATCCTTAACGAGAGCAGTAGCCATAAAGAAATATCATATGTATGAAGTTACAGAAACTAAACCAACACAAGAATGGAGAAGTAGATTTTGCCAAAAGGGATGACTGCAAGTAGGGGTATAGAAAATGACCAAGAGGGGGCTGGAATTTACTGGAGAACATTGGCAAAGGAACCAAGGTACTGGGAGAAAATAACTAGAAAGAGAAAGGTAACAGAATGGGATGAGCCAAGAAGTTTGGACTGGAAGTTAAAGACTGCATTCACTATCGGGGATTTTTATCAGAGTATATGTTGATAGGTGAAGGGCCATTTTAAAGGGACAATCTCAGCCTTTCTTTGTTTACATTCCGCAATGTTTACCTTGAGCAGTGTATAATTCTGAGCATGCTCGAGACTTGTCTGTGCAGGGTAGGGGGAGGGATACCTACAGGAAGTTTCAGTCTTTTAATGATAGCCCTTTTTTTTTTCCTGATCTACTCACACCACCTTTTAGGTTGAGCCATTCACTATTTTAGCTTGTGGCTTGTTTTCAAAGAAAGACATCTTCAAAATGTTTTTAATGACCTGCCTTCTCCTGACTTCTAGTTTCTGTGGAAATGATTAGTAAACAGAGTTATTCAGTCTTTTTTAAGCTGTTAATTACCTTAGCCAGTGTCTTTTGTCTTCGTCAAACAATAGTTGTTGTTGTGTCTTTCGGCTTATCCCGGTTAGGGGTCGCCACAGCGGAACTCCGGACCGCTAATGTTTGGTAGTGGATTTTTACGTGCAGAGTTACCAGCCCTGATGCACAACCTTAAACGAAGGCACGCCCATTCACGCATGCCTCCACACAGAAGACGCTCTAGCTGAGAATCGAACGGGACAACGTCTTGCTGTGAGGCGACAACACTGCCGCAGCACCACTACCGCAGGTTCGTCAAACAATAGTACTTCATGGATTTTAATTACCTGCTGCTACTTCTGTAGAAAGCATGTGTGATTCAACTCACAAACATTAGTACATGGTGTTCTTTATTCCTTGCATTTCATGTTACTCAGTGCCTACTTTGGAATCCACATTGAATGCATTTTGTAGTACAGGCATAAAGTACTGGATCTGTTCATTGTCAGTTTCTTTGATTCTATGTATTTTAACAATCTGTGCAGTTTTTCTCATTCAAAATGAGAACGAAAGTATTTTATAATGTGTCTGGTAGTACCGTTCTCCAAAGTAGTAGTATGTATTTTTTCTGTACTTTCATCTGAACTTTTATTTTTTCATGCTGGGTTCTGTATTTACAAGTATAGCTGCAGCCTGTTGTTTCATTAGTTGAGTTATTAATCCTAAAGGCTGCGATCTAAATTTCTGTACTAGCAAAGAGATTACACAGCAAAATGACAACTGACACTTTTATTGAGCTGTATCACACACCTCTCTTTCATATCATCACAGTAAAATAATGAAAGCTAAATCTAATATTTTCTTCAGTACATGTCCTTGACTGACTCCTCTACTTGCTTTTCAACAGTTTCAAACAGTGAGATTCCCATGACTGATGCTTTCATACCTTACACTGCATGTTTGCAGTTCATTTCTGATGCAGAGGCAGCTTTATCACCATTCTGTTATGCATCACTGCCTTTCATTTTGTCCTGATCAAAATTCACAGTTTGTTGAATACCTTACTAAATATATCCTTGAATTTCAGAGTCCCTTATTTTCTTTGCCAGTGGTTCTAAATTTAAAGCAAATAGCAAAGGGGAGAGAGGACACCCCTGCCTGGTTCCTCTGCTCAAGTAGTGATCATCAGTGAGGAGCCCCCCCTGCCCACTTTAGTTTTCACCTGCGATCCCTCATATATCCTACAAATCAACCTCATAATTTTGTCAGGGAATGAAAATGCTTCCATTGCTCTGCTCCTAAAGTCACAGCCTACTCTGTCAAATGCTTTCTCTGCATCAAGACCAACAACAGTGGTATTTTCTTACATTCTGATTCCGTTTGGATCAATGTTCTGTTAACATTGTCAAAAGTTTGCCTCCCTTCCACAAAACCACATTGCTCTATATCTATCAATTTTCTGCATCACATTTGCCATTAGTTTAGCCATTATAGACATAAACACTTTATAATCATGGTTCAGTATTGACATGGGCCTGTATGAAGCTGGATCGGATGGATCTTTACACTCTTTAGTCACCAATTTCTTCCAGGATGCTGGTATTTCTCCTCCTCTTAAAATACTGTTAAACAAAACCTTCCAGATCGTTATCAGTTTTTTTCCCTTCTAATTTAAAACTTCCACAGGAATACCATCCATTCCTGGGGACTTTCCTGCAGATTGGTTATAGATCACCATTGTTATCTCATCTCTTCCTATCCTAACTGCTCACTTAGTACTTACCTATGAACTGGAGAAGAAGCCTGGATAATGAATCCAGTGTGAGACTAGGATAAAAATGTCCCCCAGTACCAGTAACGACCATGACGTACAGTTTACCAGATGCTATTTATTTTCATTTGGGAAAGTTTTCTTTTCTTCCTAAGGCTCCTAAGCCAACAGTGATGCTTCATGTACTGAGAGGTGGTCAGACATAACACACTGCTAAAAATCACTCTATTTCCTCAGTTACCCACTTAGCCTCATTGCAGAGGCATAGTAGATTTGGAGCTTATCCTGAACTGGGTTCCACCAATGAAATGCCAGGCACGTGGACACACAATACAGTAAAGGCAAGTGAAGAAGTGTAATTTCACCACACATTATGTCATTGGATGTAGGAGGAAATGCAGCATCAACATTCACAGGCAGATGTTAAAGATTCAGCTAAAGTGCCACCATTTAGAATTGAACTGGGGACATACGTAATGCAAGCCAGTAATGTTGATTACCTCATGACTGTGCTATTTTGGATATAAATTAGCATGTAGCTAATATGAAGATTCTGGTCCTCCAGAATAAGCTAAGTAGAGTAGTGTTTTCATTCATAATCCCATGACACAGGTATAGCATACTCTATAAGTGATCTAAAGCAGGCTTTAGCACTTCATTGATGCCTAATGAAACATTTCCTCCAGTGATCCATTTAGCAGTTTGTCCTTGCCTGCACAAGCACTTCACTGACACCATATGAAACACTTCCCCCAGTGATCCCTTGAGTAGTTTGTCCACATCTCCATAAGCAGTCAACTGTCATCAAATGGAACACTTCCTCCCAATGATCCCAGGACAAGCACTTTTACTAAGATCAAATGAACCATTTCTCCCGAATATACATTCAATAGTTTGTCCATATAGGCCCAAGCACTTCATGAACATCAAATTAAATATTTCCCCCAGCGATCCATTTCCTAGTTTGTCCATGGCTGCAAAAGCACTTCACTGTCACCCAATGAAACATTTCCCCAATGATCCCTTATGTAGTTTCTCCATGCATGTCCATGCATTTCACTGCCACCAAAAAGAACATTTCCCCACAACAGTCCCTTCAGAAAGTTGTCTGTGTCTGCAAATGCATATCATTGATAGCAAATTAAACATTTCCCCAAAAAATGTCCACACGAAGAATTTTGTGATGACAGAATGAAAAATGTCATCAAATGAACCCTTCTGTAGTTGGTCCATTATTGCTAAGTCATTCACTGATACCAAATAAAACATTTCCCCCCAATGATCATTTCAGTAGTATGTCCATGTCTGTACAAGCACTTTTTACTGACACCAAAAGAAACATTTCCCCTATGACCCTTTCAGTAGTTTGTCCATATCTGCATAAGTACTTCACTAACACCAAATCAACCCCCCCCCCCCAATGATCCTTTCAGTACTTTTTCTATGTATGTCCAAGCACTTCTCTGACACCAAATGGAACATTCGCACCAATGACCGTTCAGTAGTTTCTCCATGTATGCACAAGCACTTCACTGATGTCAAATGAAACATTTCCCCCAAAGACACCTTAATGAGTTTGTCCATGTCGGCCCAAGCACTTCACTGACATCAAATGAAACATTTTCCCCATTGATCCCTTTAGCTAAGAGGTTGAGACATATGCAAACCTCTCAACTGCTGCTGCCACTGCTGAAGCAATCTTACCCCACCCCCCACCCCAAAACACAGCTGTGGATCAGAACATGCATGCTAACACAAATCCTGTTGTTCAAGCAACTTTGTAGTTTCTATCTTGAGCTAAGAGATCAAGAGGTATGAAACCACTTAACTGTTGCTGCCACTGCTCAATCGCTTTCACTCTTCAACTTTGTAGAAACACACACACACACACACACAAGCACACACAATGTTTTTTTTCCCTTATACATTCGCTAACAAAAGTTTGTCTGAATCAAGGTATACTGGCCTCTGGAACATTTCAACAGCATAAGGGAGATGCCGTATGAGTATCCCAGGCAGCCACCATTCAAATTCTCTTGCATTTCCTGGCAGCAATGTGCACCAAGGTGGATGACTACATCCACTTCCCAGCAACAGTCATGGATTAAAGAACTGCCATGCAACAGTTCTGTGCTATAGCCAATTTTTCCTGCATCCTCTGTGCAATAGACTGCACCCACTTTCCATTTAAAACATCTGCTGTACCTGATACAGAACTGTATATCAAAAGAAAGGGGTGTCAAGTGGTGTGCTCAGCAGATCCCTTGTTACTAATACCATGGTGACACACTCTGGTAGTGTTCATGATGCAGCAATATGAAAGGAAAGTGGTCTGAGGGCTGCTTTCCAACATTGTGAAATACCTAAAGGACTAGTTAGTAAGTACAGGACCACAACTATGATGTAATCAAAATAGTCACTTGTCAACATTAAGTATGAGGGCAACATATGTCCTGGTGGTATGACTTAAGGCCAGTAACAGTTATCTCATCTGGGGAGGCAAGGGTGGCCCACCTCCAGTGACATTCCTCGCCCTCTCACTGCAGCAGTCTGTAGGCTGCACTGAGGATCGTGCCAGAGTAACATTACTGAAAGGCCTCACTGAATCTGTTGTGACTACCCAAAGAACTGATAATGTTTGGAAGGCTTGTTCACACTTCATTCTTCCAGACAGTAATGCCTGCCCATCCAGGTAGATTGCAATCAAGCTGGGGAGGAACCTTGATTATAATTTCATTATGTCTGTACAAGAAATTGTCTTCCCTGCTTCTGACTGACATCTGGAAGACAGTGTGATATGCAAATGTTATACTTAAAATGGAGGCTGGCATATTGATATGATGTTACAAGCATATGTCAATTGACTATCTAACCTGTATCAATTACAATATAAAACTGTGCTGCACAATCAATTTCATTTGTTTTACTGTTATGAATAATCAGAATAAATATGAACAAAAACATCATCACAATCATCATGTATAATCATTGTACATCATGTACAATCCATTAAAAAGTTTGCATAGATCACATGTGGGATTTGAACCCATGGCACTGGATATCATAACAAGTAAGGGACAACCACACAACCAATGTGCCATAGTAATGGTGTTCCACAGTTACATGCACATCCAAAAATAATAAGCATGTGTACTCCAAGAATGTCAGATCCCTGTCATATACAACCATAATCAGTGATACACATCATAACAAATGTTACTGTCATAATATGGTATGTAACACACATAATGGAAGTTATATAGAAACAGTGCAGAAAAAATCAGCACATTAAAATGAACTGTTATGCACTTGTGGCAACATATCAACACAATAAACAATGAACCATCCCTCATGTTGTTTACACCAAATCACATGCGCTAACAACTACTGCTATATTACTAAGCATCACAAAGTATCAATAAACTAATCAGTGAACATACAACTTACAGAAATCCTCAGAAGTCACTGGTTTCCATAAACATACCACAGATATTGCAGTTTAGTCAGAAATAACACTACAGATATATTTTCATTCTATCAGCATCTTCTATCCCTCTACCTCCATCTAAGCACCTGAACACTCATTGTGGATGTGCAAGAGCCATAAATAGAGATTACACAGCCCTGATTAAGTAAAAACTGCAGAGGACCCAAGAGTAACTGGCGGGTACCCTGAGTGTATTCCCCAAGCAAGGACTCTGAACCCTGTGTATCTGGACTGTTTCGACAGCTAATAGGTTATACTGCCCTGATTAAGGAAAAACTGCTGAGGACCCAAAAGTAACTGGATGGTACCCTGAGTGTACTCCCCAAGCAAGCAGGACTCTGAACCGTGTGTACCTGGACTGTTTCTATAACTAATGTATGTTTAAAAACTTAATAATGTAATTACATCCTGCCTCCTGTTTTATGGTTACTTGCACATCCCATGAGTTGTTAATACAAACCCTACCTTTCTGCTCCCTGACTGACCTTCAACTCCCACTATTGCCAAGAGTTAGCTGGAAACTGCAGTTTCTAGCCCCTCCAGCGTATTATACTAAAAGCCCAAACTGGGAATGCTAAGCAGCTAAACCGAAAAGTGTCAGCTTTAACTTTCTCAGACCTGTAAATCACCAACCTGACTGATTGTTTCTAGAGCTTACTTGCTTCGAAAGGGGTCCATGGTTCTGGTTAAGCAAACTCTCGTCTCCCAGGGCTTCAGACTTTGCATAGGACCAGGAAGTTCCCATGAGCCTTTACGGCATTTAAACTTCTTGTTTGGCGCCATACGCCATCTTCTCTCCCTCTACCCCCATCTAAACGCCTGAACGCTCACTATGGATGTGCAAGAGCTGTAAATAGGTAGCAAAAATGGTTTTATTGTAAAATTTTGTAAAAGGTATTATACAGTTAATCAATGTTGTTCCACCTTAACTGCAGACTGAAATCTGCATTCATGGTGAAATTCTGTGTTATCTAACTGCCGTACTTGCCATCACATTTATAATACTGTTTGTACTGCTTTGTCTAAACGCTATATTTAGATGAGGTTAATAGATTAGCCAACTAATACACTCCATTATATATACCCTGAGTAAACGCTTAAAGTGTATTACAGAAACTACCGCGTGAGTTCCCAGCACAGAGGAGCTGCCGTTTTAGGAAGCCATTTATCATATCACATATGAATGAAACAGAATGTTCGGCTGAGTGAAATACCAACTGCATGAACTTTAAATGTGTAGCTATAATTACTGAGGAGTGAAGACATTCTTGTCTGTTATTACAATTGAGATATGACTGTGCTTAGCTAAAAAGAGTAACACAGCATTTACTGCATGCTACAATCACTAAGAAAGACGAGTGTGGAACCATAATTAATTGCTGAACTGAGAAATTCCTGATATTATTACTACAGTGTTTAACTATATTACTGATATAGGGCCAGATTCAGGAAGCCTCCGTGTAAGAGTTATAACTCTTACACGGAGGCTGCAGTGAAACTGTGTGATGTCAGCATGTCATGCATATGCATGAGGTGCATGAGCCATGCTGAATCACACTAGTAACTCTTACACGGTCCGTGTAAGAGAGTAGGGGGCGTGTCTGTAGGCTAAGCCCTGCAAGCGGACACGCCCCCGGAAGACTAGAATGGCTGAAAGTAAACAGCCACGAGAGAGGCCATGGAAATGTGAATAAACACACTACACAACACATGCCGGCACAGACCATCAGTGTATAAAGTGAACAGATGTTATAAAATTAAAATAAAACCTTTTTTTTTTTTTTAAACCCGTAAATGTTTGCTACTGTGTGCTCATGTGCGGGTGTGCTACTAGCGCAATCACAGTTAGCAGTCAGTGGAAAAGGATATAAGAACTAAATATGCAAAGTAAGCCAAGAAGTAATAGCTTAGTGGTAGAGTTGCTGGCCTAAGAGTAGGCAGGCAGGGTTCGAGCCCCACAACAACTTTTTTTTTTGTAAATAAGCACGAAAAGCCCCTGACAGTATTGTACAAATGTAAATGTATTCCCTTTTGTAAAATGGAGTGAAATAGAGCATATATTCAGTAACACAATAATAAAAATAGTCAGAAATGTACTGATAGCTAAGCTGCTGTGAGACGGAATGCCCGTAGCTGAGTAGTGTTTAAAAAGCTGCAAACTGTATGCTCGTTTACGCTACCCGGTTTAATAGGCTGAAACCATTTGCAACTAGCTGTGCTTAGCTGAACATGTGTGTCACTAGCCAATTAAGGTTTATCCCAGCGCACACCGTTTGCGTGCCGCTCCCACAAGCTAACTGCCAGTGCGCATGCGTTACCTCAGCAAACGGCGCAGACCTGGTTTTAAATGCTTAAAAGTGCTTTTGGCAAGTTTGATTGACAGGTCCTCAACTCATTTCTGTCAGGAAAATCAAAAGTCAGTTGCCAGAGTCGAACCCAGGATACCATGCACTAGAGTCAAGGTACTTCACCACTAAGCCATGACAGCAATACCATGAAATGCAGAAATAGCATATATATGGGATAAAATCCAGAATGGAGCATGAGAAAGCATTTTCAGTGAAGTAGATACAATTCCAAAACGGCCAATCAGAGAAATGTGCGGGAAAAGCGGCATATATAAGCCCCATAGGCGGGAATACATAGCAGAAACGATTGTAGAACAGACCTGCAGTCAGAATGAGTGGAGTAGGTGAGGGACGTTGCTTTCGAGCACAGCGTTGGGGCATTGAGGAGTCCAGATACATGGTCTGGCTCCTTGTCCATCATCACGAGGCCCAACTCATGCAGGGCCAGGTCTCACGGGGAGCGTATAGGGTAGAGGCATGGGACCAGTTGGCTCGTGATCTGACCAGTGCTACTGGCATTCCACGCACTGGTGAGCAGGTCCGTCACCACCATGGAAGACCAGTTGTCCGAATGGATCCAGGAGGCCCGGGATATGCCCAACGCCCCACTACTGAGTAAGTTACATTTTGCTTATGTATGTAAGGATTTCAACTGGCCGATACCATGGAGATGTGTAGTCCAATATTACTTCTTTCGTATTACAGCTGCAGGTGTCCGCTCTGTGAATCGCGAGATGTATGGCCGTAGGCTGGTGCGGCTGCGCCACCATGCAGGTTAGTAACCCCACCCATTACTTGTAAATAAATATTGTACTGTAGCATGTATCAGAACACTGCAGTGTACTGATTAAAAGTAATATAATGTGCAAGCAGGAATTGTAAGTCTGCAGATATGGCTGCAACAAGTTCATCAGTATGCAAGTGTAACTGGAAATATAATTGATAGAATTAAACAGTGCTGTAATACAGATGTCCCACCATGAATTAAATATAGTGTAACCTGCAGTAGTCCCAAGAGTACAGCTTTAGAATCCGAGGTAGTCATATGTGAGATATATCCCCTGTTGAAATGCTGAATCATGACAGAAGTGAGGCTGTTGGAAAGTGTTTGAATCACCACCAGTCTAACATGTGAACAAAGCCTAGAAGTACCAACCTGAACTGTGAAGTTGCAGGATGTGTGAGAGTGACAGAAAGGGTCATGTATGAATAAATAAAGTAGTAATAACCCCTGAATATAGTAGTCCCAGTGTGTTTCTACAGAACTAAATGCATGTGGGAAGTACAACTTAATATCCCAAACTGATTTCAGTGTGTCAGAATCTGGAATGTCTAGGCCAAATGCTGTATATGGTGATCACAGTAAACAATTTGCAGATAGAATGAATGATTATCTGACAGACTAAACAGCCATAGTTGTCCCCTGTCCTGTCATCAAAGTGTAGCAGGATGATGTATCTGATCAAATTCAAAATAAGTAGGATAGTGATGTATTTGTAACAGGTGTAGCTTGACAGTCAAATAAAATTTATTTTGAAACATCAGCCTCAACTTAATTGTGTACCTTATACAAATGTAAATCAATATGTAACATATGAATGTGTCATCACTTTCTATCTCCGCCCAACCCTATAATTCCATATAACAACACCCACTAAATAATGGTATGTGAACATTTCATTAATCATGGACATTTGTCCGTTTCAAAAATATATGCATGTCTGTTCGTGCATGTGCCCTGTTCATACCTGCAAATCTGATGGCCTGTTGCCATTAATCAACCCTGCATGTTGTTTGACTGTGCATTTCTGTTCAAATAATGCATGTGATATTGATATGCCCCTTGTTCAATGGTGTTAATATCTGGGTGTTTGTTTGATGGGAATACCAATGCATGCTGTTACAACTAATCTGAATGGAATAAAATGCCACTAACCCAAACTAACATAACAACTCACAAACCTAGAACGCTTGGGAAGGCGGGTCCCAGCAGACCCACCTCTCCCACCTCAGCTGGCGCCTGCACCTGGCACTAGTGCCCAGGCCGGACCCCCCTCCGGTGGCCCTGTGCCACCTTCAGGTGGAAGCGCTGCAGGGGATCGGGCCGGTCCGCCCACTGCAAGTGTGGCCAGAGGGGTTCGTCCACTCACCCTCAGGTGTCCGGTCTGTGGTGCGAAGGGAGATCCAAGACACTGTACTTGGGCCCCTCGCCAGCTTGAGGCTCGTGTGGCACAGCTAACGGCCCCGGCCGTTGCCCGCCTCACAGCCCCAGCACAGCCCGTCCTGGGCTGTGAAGGAACAGTGGCAACTGCCTATGGGTGGGGATATCAGTTCCACTGTTGCCATCTGTGGGCTCATGCATCTTGGAAATCCCAACCTCCGTCCCGTCAATTGTGTAACCCCCACGTGTGTCATACACCGCCCTGTATCGTCTTGTCTGTCTTGTCTGTTAACCTACCCAACCTACCTCCCAGCTATACCGACTTCCTTCACCTGACATACCACTCTCACCTGAAAAAAAAAAAAAGGGCACTCTGTACCCACAAAAAATTACGCCCCATACATAGCTGTCCATGTCGCACACATGTCTGCTTGACATTGAAACAGTTAATTACAATTGGCTCTACAACAAATATTAATGTTGTCCTGACACCTCTCTCAGGGGTGAAAGGTTTCCAATGTCTCACCAAAATACATGGAAATGCACAGCTGTTGCTGCCAAAGACATGGGCATCTATGGGCCTTACCTATATCCCTCCTGCAAATCCCACGCTTGTTTCCCGACTGTCTTACCCTCTTTGTGACCCCTTTTTCACCACTTTCCTGTCACCCCTTTTTCTTTTCTTTCAAAGAAATTAGCGGGTGTCGCTTGTGTTAGCAGAGCTCACCGCCAGTGCATGCGTGAGCTCAGCAAAGCAGCGCAGACCTGGTTTAAAGTGCTTAAAAGTGCCTTTATGGCACTTTGATTGACAGGTCCTGTACTCAGTTTGAAAGTTTGCTAAGAAAAATAAATTCCCACTGTCAGTCTCGAACCCAGGACCTTGGTAACATTAGTCTGTATGACCTACCACTAAGCCATGCCTGCTTTACAAGAACACAGTGCTAAAATAAATATAACATGTAATAGTAGGAATCAGTATAAAGGCAATATAGGAGATGTACTATCTAAAGCATGTCAGGTAGAGTTTTAATGGCCAAATTACTGGATTCCCATACTAGTTCAGTGTGAACAGAAACAGCCCTGCTACCTGTTAGCTTGTACATAATAATGTAAGGTAATATACATATGTGAAGGTATGTATATCTACACATACATATATATAAATATATATTAATACATATGAAATATAGTCGTAGGTCTCAGTAGCCATACACACTCACTACAGGAAACAGTGAACATAATTGCAGCAACCTGAATCTGCAACACAGCCTGACCCCTGTGTGACCTACTTACCCTTCTAACTGCTTAAAGGTGGCCTCAGCACTTTGATTGACAGGTCCTGTACTCAGTTTGAAAGTTTGCAAAGTAAAAAAATTCCCACTGTCAGTCTCGAACCCAGGACCTTGGTAACATTAGTCTGTAAGACCTACCACTAAGCCATGCCTGCTTTGCAAGAACACAGTGCTAAAATAAATATAACATGTAATAGTAGGAATCAGTATAAAGGCAATATAGGAGATGTACTATCCAAAGCATGTCAGGTAGAGTTTTAATGGCCAAATTACTGGATTCCCATACTAGTTCAGTGTGAACAGAAACAGCCCTGCTACCTGTTAGCTTGTACATAGTAACGTAAGGTAATGTACATATGTGAAGGTATGTTTATCTACACATACATATATATAAATATATATTAATACATATGAAATATAGTTGTAGGTCTCAGTAGCCATACACACTCACTACAGGAAACAGTGAAGATATATGCAGCAACCAGAATCTGCAACACAGCCTGGCTCCTGTGAGACCTACTAAGCCCTTTAACTGCTTAAAGGTGCCTCCAGCACTTTGATTGATAGGCCCTATACTCAACTCAAAAGCAGAATATGAGCATACTAGTAGGCCCTACCACAAGACCATTGTAACACTAGTCTGTATGACCTACCACTAAGCCATGACTCTCATACAGGAATATAGTGCTAAATAAGTGGAACATGTAATAGTAGGAATGAAGATAAAGGCAATATAGTATGTCTACTACCCAAAGCATGTCATGCAGACTTTTATAGTCCCAATTACTGGGTTCCCATACTAGTGTAGTGTTAACAGAAACAGCCCTGCTAATTGTTAGCTTGTACCCAATAATGTCAGCTAATGTACATATATGAAAGTATGTATATGTACACAGATATATATATATTTATATAGCAATACATATGACATATAGTTGTAGGTGTCAGTATGCATACACACTCACTATAGGGAACAGGCAAGATAAATGCAGCAACCTGAATCTACAACACAGCATGAAGCATGGTAGATGTACTAACCTTCACACTCACAAAACACTGTCAACAGCATACCAGCATGGTCCACGCCCTACAATCTGAAAGGGCAACGCCTATCTCACATACCCTTTTATAGCAGTGTCCTGAAATCACAGTGAGACATGCAATCAGTACACCCAGCTGCATGCAATTAGCAAATGCTGCCTTACAATTGGTGCAGAGGCCATCACATGGACCTATGCAGATACCTACAAAAGCATTGAGTTCCCACACTACACTCATGCAATACATTCATTGCACAAACACTACGGATAAAGAGAGAGAGAGAGAGAGACAGAGAAAACAACCAAACAACCAAACAAATATTAGGACTGCCAGCAGCAAAATCAGCAGCAAGCAGCACCACTGGCACAGCAACAGCTGCCACAAACACAGGTAATGCAAAGTAGCAGGTTAATCCTGTGTATACTGTGACACCTCCAAATGTATCATAGTTCACTATCTATAGGTATGTCCATGAGATAGGTTGTGTGTAGATAGTCATGAAATATAAACATATGTAATATTGTTGTACATGTGGGCCATAACTAACACTTCCATAGCTTAGAACACAAGGCCAGTTGTGCATATGATGCAGTAGTTCCCAGGGTCAGTAGAGGTTCCTCCTCATTGGTGTGGGACCACTGTGTATGTATGGCACTGTTCAGGTACATATCCTGTAGTATGGCCAGGGATTAATATCAGTCTGTCATGTGGTGCTATGTCCTCCAGGGGTGAATGTAGCACACATCCAGGGATACCATTTCGTAACAGTGATGATATGTGTTCTGCAATGATGAGGTGGCTCTCACCTGGACATGTGAGAGGATAGGGAGGTTACAGTCATCTGGGATAACTAATAATACGTGTGTAGGACAATGGGGGTACCTGCACCTAAACTGTCTGCAACAATGTTGGCAATATCTGTGCATTTGGTGAATGTGAAGCATTTTAACACTGCAGACAACAGATGCCTTCCGTCATGTGAATCTGCCCTGTGCTGCAGTAGCCTCCTACTATTGTTATACAATATGCCTGTATCTGTAGTCCACTGGACAGGATTAATAAGTGGTGTGCAGTTGTTCTGGGTTAGATAACTGTGTGCACAGTACATGCAGTATGTGGGATGTCTGTGGTAAGCATATGCAAAGGTGCTGGCGGTGTGTGTTGTGGCTTCCACTGGCCCAGTGGGCTGCATGGATAGCATCACTGTCATAACTACTGAATAACTGTGTAATAACATGCATACATAGCAAGGTAGTGTACTGTGCTTGTGGTGTTGTTCGGATATGTATATCCAGGCTGAGTAATGTGTCCACATCACAGGGTTGGATGGCAGCACACATCCAGTATGTATGGATGAACACCCAGAATGTGTCAGACATGTCACCTGTGCAGATGTATCTGGCCATTACCTGTGCATCCCCACAACACACACACATGCATATGGCAGAAGTACTATAGCAGTACACACATGTTCATAGGTTCATACTAGGCTATCTGCCGAGGGGCATTTACAAGCCTAGCCCATCGTTTTGTGGCTTCGCCACCCCTTTAGTATGGGGAACCATAGCCATTATTTTGCTGTGCCTCTGTCGAAAGCAGTGACACTGAGGTAATCCCTGGGTATATCTGCGATCTCCCATCCATTGCTCAAGATTTCTCTTGAACAAGGCCAGCAAGGTGCTCTGCCTCACATATACCGTGATTTTGTTCCACAGCATAGGGAGTCTTTGGGTGATGAATCTATCCCTCCAGCATGTCCTATTAATAGCCGTGTCAAGGTTTAAGTCTCCCGCCCTTGTGGCTGTGATGGATCTAGATTTTGTTAGGTGAAGCATATTCATGAAATCTGGGTTTGACATGGCCTTGTATGTTAGCAAAGGTCCTGAGCAAAGCGGTAGCGCTGAATAGAACATGAGCATGGTGGCGACTGAATAGAAATTCATAACTGAGGCTCCCTTCAATTCCTAACTGAGAGGCTCCCTTCACTCTGTAATGAGCTCGAACAGTTGAGAATGAACAGTTCATAGGTTCATACTAGGCTATTTGCCCTAGGGCATTGGTAAGCCTAGTAGAATGTGTTGTCTTTGCCACCCAATCACAAGTTATGCTGCTATGCCCTTGTCCGACTTTAGTATACTGTGCCTCTGTCTAGACACAGAAGTGATACCTGTGATACCTGGGGTACAACTATGATCTCCATCCACTCATCCAGATTCCTATGGAAGAGAGTCAATGAGGGACTCTGCCTAACCAGTAGTGTGAGCTCATTACAGAGTGAAGGGAGCCTCTCGGTTAGGAATATGCCCCTCCATGTCCATGTATGTCAGTGCTGAGGTCCAGCTCTCCTGAGCATGTGGCTGTATGGGACTCTGATTGCCTGAGGTGCATGCTCATTCATTACTGCTAGGTAGGACATGGCTGTATATGGCACGCACAGATTGCCTCTGAACAGGCAGTATGCCACTGAGTCCAGCTGGATTCACTTTACCTGGGCAGCATATGACATCTGTGTGAGCCATTGCATCCCCTTGATGATGTACTGTTGTCCTGTATCAGTTGCTGTAGGTGTCTGGTTAGGTACATCCCAAAAGGTGCATTATGCAATTATAGGCCTGATGATGGATGAGTACAGAGGCACAATGACCTCCCCTGCCATACATGTGAATCAGTCATGATTAGCTGGGCTATATAACATGTCTGTCAATCCACGTTGGCCATGTGGTAGACAAATGACAGACCGCTACCATGTTTCTTCCCCAGGTCCCCAACTACGTCTTCTGTACTCAATGGCCTAACACCTATTTTGTACTGTGCCACCAATGTGGAGGCGTGGTAATCTGCATTGAATACTGATACTCCCCCTCCCTTGTTCAAGTGTTGTGGCCGACAAGAATGGTAACAGCTATAACGTGGTAGTACTGGTGTGCTCCTGTGAAACCTGAAACAGGTTCATGTTACTGCACAGATATCGATGTCCAGAATGCTAGGTAGGGTTTTGGGTGCGTGCATCCTTGGGTCTAGACGTCCAGTGTTGAGTAGCATCACTCTTACTTCCTCTTCCTTTGTGATACAAATGGATGTGGGTTTGCCTTATGAGCCTTGCCTAATACAGGCACTATGGGTGTAGCAGGAGGCTCCAAATGTCAATAGGACTGTGGTGACAGGTGCAAGCTGTCCCTAGCAAAGCATACCACCCCAAGATGGCAGGCATTGGCACACCTGTGAATGACACCAGTATGTCAGTCAATTGTTGGAAGGGATCATCGTGCCTTGATATTGTGGCATTGTTCTAGGTGAGGGTAGGATGCTACTCAAGGTCAGGGTCAAACTGTCTCAGGCTACGTGCTCAGAGAGCTCTGTAATGTCTCATGTCATGTAGTCCAGGGAGGAATGTGTCAGGCCATTCACAGCAGCATGGACATTGACTGAGTCATACCTGTACCTGCCTTGGGGTTACCTGAGTGTTTGTGTTATGTGGCAGGTCATAGTGCCTGACAGGCTGCACACCGTGACCCTCACCTCGTTAAACCTGGTGAACGTGATGTGAGTGTGCCTGATGATAGAGGCACCTAGTACAGGTGTATGAGGTGTGTTGTTAACTGTTAATGGCTGTGAGTGTTCAGCACATTGGCTTTGTGTGATATGTGTTGCACATGTTCGTTTATGTGGTAGTGGTTGCCTGGATGTCTGCTTAGGAGGTCTCTGCTGCATAGGCAGAGCTGTGGTCTGAGCCTACAAGTATGATCATGTGTGATCATGTGTTAGGTCCGCTGTAGTGAGTGATCCCCTTTGCCACGTGACTGGTTATGGCGGTATTGAGTAGACAGAGCCTAGCCTCCAGTCTGGTATATGGTTGCATCACTCACATGAGTTTGAATTTGTTGTTAGGAGGAGGGGGTTGTCTGTGTACATGCATCTGTTCTAACATTGTCTCTGGAGTACCACACCCACCAGCTGGACTGGGGAGGAAACTGACAACTGACCTCTGGACATGCTAGAATACTATTGTGAACTCTGTAATCACTAATGATTGAAAACAAGGTCCAGTGGGGAGTGAGGGTGTACTGACATTACCTACAACTGCTGACTGATATAAAAGCGTCAGTGAGCAAATGCCAGGTAACCTAAGTGCAATGTGTCACAATGAAGTAAATGCAACAATGACAAGCAGTCACTTGCTGTCATGTGTAACATGGAAGTACGTACAGTAAGCAATGCAGATAACAGTAGTGAGTCACAGATGTGTTGAGAAGATGTGTACTATGTGGAAGTAGCATACCAGTGAAATAACAAGCTAACAGATAACAAGCATATAAACAAAGGTAGATGCAGGAGGCCTGGATGTAGTGTTTGCTACAACAAACAAGGTGTAGCAATGTCAGTAAGATACAGCTCAGATATGCAGGCACTATAAACCTGAAACCAGATGTCCCCAGCTATGAATGGCAGAGTACAGCCTATTGTCACACATGAGTGCAGACCACAAACCTCGTTAATGTTAAATAACTGGCCTGAAGGCCAACTGCCCATACCAGAAGTAATACACTTGTACACTGGGCCCACAATCAGCAGTTCCCAACTTCAATGGATGAAAGATATGTGTCCTGCCACCACAGTGCTTGCCACCAACCTCCCTAATGTAAAACAACTGGTCTGAAGGCCAAGTACTTAGTACAAATGACATAGAATGATAGCTACACTGTAATCAGGTTTTAACCAATCAGTAATAAGTAGAGGTTAACACTCCCTGTATAGAATGTGTACCATGTATTGTTGAGATACTATGCTGATAACCTGTTTGTGTACCTTTCCAGATAGACATGGCACCTAAAAGGAATCCTGCCTACTCTGCTGCAGAGAATGACGTGATCCACCAGAGCCTGGTGCGTGACTATGCCATCCTGTTCTCACGCACCACCCAGAATCAGCAGGAGAGGTCTGCACTGTGGCAAAACCTTGTTAGCAGGATAAATGATGTTGGCATGCATGATAGGACATATGAGCAGGTGAGACATCACTGCAGTGATTTGATAAGAAATGTCCGCCAGCGTGCTGCAGATATCCGCAGGCAACAGGTTGCCACAGGTGGGGGGGTGGCCACACATCCCCCTCACCAGACAGGAGGGGCTACTGCTAAGTGTTGTGGATCCAGCCCCAGAACAACAGCAACAATCATGCATCCTGATGGAGGTTGGATCCACACAGCAGCAAGACAGCGAGCGTGCAGGTAAGATGCCATATTCATTTATTGTTATTACTTTTACATTTGTTGACCCAGATAGTCTAGCTGGATATAAGTTCATTTTCAGTAGAGGCCTGTGGAGAAAAGCTCCACACATAACGTAATAAAGGCAGACAGACAAGTTGTCAATACAGACAGCCAACATAATAGAATTGTACACCAGCCTGTTAATTAAATCAACATACATGTAAGGAAGTCAAACAGTTTAGAGTCATACACAATGTACCGTTGGTTTCAAAGCAATCCTACCTAAAGCATAATGGTTATGCAATAAGGCAAAAGCCATATACATAATAGTTAGGGCTCAGAAGGGTAGAGAAGTAGAAGGAGTATGACAGATACAATGATATGGAAGAGGCAGGAGTCAAGAAGGGAAGTGAGGAAAAGAAGGAAGACAGTCAAGAGGAGGTGGGAGGGATGGGAGAAGTAGGTCAGAGCATAGAAGGACATCAAGGTGAAAGAAACAGGGTAGAAGCTAGTTTCTATGCACAATGAGGGGTTAAAGGTGAAGAGAGGGTAGGGAGAGGGACGTTAGCCTGGACTCCAAGAAGAACAAAGCCAGTGGTTTTGGAAGTACAGTTTGAGTTGACGTTTGAAGAGAGGTAAGGGTGAGATTACAGTTAACTCCTGGTATGTACATATGACTGTTCTGTACGCTGTTACTTCATGCACGCATAAGGTGTGCATGTGGTATGTATCTGTCATCATGATATATATATACAGACATGATGTGCAGCTGATGTGTATAAGGGAACTAGTGTACTACTGTACTGTATCATGTGCAAAACGAATGGCACACATGTGCCCACTGACATTACTCTCTTCACACTTCCAGGTCCCTCCCATGTAGCAATGAGGCAGGCCATACATGCTGGTGAGTCTTTTTAAAATTATCTGTAAAACAATTTATAAAACTAGGAAGAGTAGTGTAACTCTAGTAGACATGCTGGTGACTGTGTTCACAATAACTGTAATTGACAGGTAGTAAATTGAGTAGTGTAACACGGTACTGATGTGTGTGTTTACTGTGGGGTGTGCATGTGTGCAAGTGTGCCTGTGCCCAAGTGTGCATGTGTGTTAGTGTCCATGAGTGCACGTGTCCATTTCTGAATGTGTGCATTAGTATTGAAGTGCATCTCTTTCAAATATGTATTGAGACTGTAATCTGTGTTCCATGTTTTCCTCCCGTAGGTTCTGGTGCTGCTCTGGTGACCTGCAGCAGGGAACCTGAATCTTGTGCCCCAGGTACTGATGATGATGAAATGTCTGTAATGGTGCAGGAAGGTGTGTCTGGGTCCGCCATTGGTCAGCCAATTGACAGTACACAGCTTTCAACCCCGTCGATGCACAGTCATCCTGCCGTTACATCCTTTGTCACCATTGTCCCTAGGTGATGGACAGTCAGCAGTGGGCATAGATCAGGGTAATGTGGTACCTGTGGTACATGCATCCTCACAAGGCAGCCATGTGCAGAGGCCTCCAATGGTACCACGCAGACAGTCGCCCATGGGTTCTCGTGGGGGCATCCGTGGCCGTACTGCCTCTGGCCGACGTGCCCAAGAAGGTATGTCAACCTCCACTATGTTTAGAACTGTCATGCAGGCACAGGCACGTATGGAAAGGTACACCAGACAGGGTCTGAGGGAGCTGAGAGCATGTTGCATAGCCATGACAGACGGCATGCATGATGTTGCAAATGCTATCCGTAACTTCACAGATGTCGTTGACAGACGTTGTGGGGGCATAGAACAGCTGCTCCACAACCAGATGTCCATGGGCCAGGGCGATGGTGTGCGTTTGCGACGTCGACGTGGCCGTATGCCAGCAAGAGCACCAGCTGGCAGTGGCCGCAGACGACAACGGGCCCACTCGCGTGCCTCAAGTGCCAGCCCCAGCAATGCTGGGTCTGTGCTGTCATCCAGACGCCCCAGGAGACCACGTGCACGTGGCTCTGGACAGTCCCAACAGGGAACTTTGTCCAGTCAACACACCCCTGCTTCCGATGACAGTACCCAGTCTGGGTTAGTACCGGATACGGCCCGTAGCACCCCTGCCAGGCACAGGTACCGTGTCCGTGCCCACAGACACTGATCTGGATGACCTGACAGGTGCAGTCTGTGGCTGTCCACAAAACCCTGTACATGGCAGTCATTATGTGGGACTGTGTGCGTGCTTACACACATGCAGAAACCTGGAAACCTAACACCTAGGGCAAACACATACACACACACACTGCACCAACAACGGTCCACCCTGTACTGCTGCCCCTCACAAACACACATACACACACATGTCAATTGGTGTTACCAGTGGCCGGCTTGGGCATACCTAACCCACACCCTGTGCATATGATGACACTGTGCCACCTCCTGCATACTACAATATCGGTGCAGGTAAAGGTAAACACGTTGCTGATGCACAGGGTGACTACATAGATGTGTATAAGTAGTAACATGTTGGTAACTGTTGCAGTATAAATGTGTGTATATCCCAGCAGTCCTGCTGCAGTAACTGTATGAATGTCCTCAATTGTTATCTGCACCCATACTACTTAACAAAGTGTACCAGCTGCACACCATCACATGCTAACATTGACTATGGCAATGCGCATCTTGTGCTGTTATGTAGATTCAGCTACATGTATCTGTTCTGTCACACATGCATTTATACACACCCTGCTACCCACACACATGCACACGCTCACCTGCCATTCCCATTATTTATCACCCTACATGAGTAGCTGTTGATACATGACAGGTACACATTTCAGAAGTGCACTATGTTGTTTACTACTGGCATCCCTTTTCTACCTGTACTCACAGGGTGCAGGCAACCTCATCAGTTGGAAGATGTAATGTGCATCAGGTACTGTAGTACCCTGATTGCCACAGCAAACATGTTTCCCATACGGAAATGCACACACAGACACATCCCACATCCACACACTTGCCACATTCAGGCTTCAGAACACTATCTAGGTATATTCGGTACATGTGCGTGTTACAGTAGCATGTAACACTATACTGAGTACTGGCAGTTAGTTGTCTGTTGTCATGTTGTCTGTATAGAATAAAAGAATTGTTTGATTATCCTACTCCGCTTTGTGGACATTACTTGAAGAAGTGTTACCTTACATGTGTTATCAGTACCACCACCTTCTGTTTTGTAGTTTTGTTTGTATAGGGTGCTATCAACATCACTGCTTGTTAAGGGTAATGACCACCCTGCAGTGCATAGCCCCATGTGGCAAAAGCCACATCCCACCCCATCATTGTGCACACACACTAACCCCACCAACAGTAAAACACATACTTTCCATTTGCAAGATTCAAACCCATACCTAACTGTGCAATGACAGTAGAAACAGACACATTAGCAGAGTGTGCTATTTGCAGTAGTTGGAGAAATCTTTACTAATGCTGTACTTAGAGGGTGCTGACATCATCTGTGTGTAGGAGGAGGGATGTGCACCCTGTAGTGTGTTCTCCCAGTTGGCAAAAGGCAGTTAACCCTCCCAGCATAGTGCACACACATAAACCACACTCATACTAACACACATACATTCCCTTTGCAGGATTCAAACCCCTACCTAACTACGTTATGACACTGAAGAAAGACACATTAGCAGAGCGCGCTATGCAAATTACTTGAGGACTTTACTACAGGTGATATAGTTATACAGTCCTGACATCATCACTGTTTCAAAAGGGGGATCTGCATCCTGTACCATACTGTCACGGTTGCTAATAGGGACATTTCCCACACACACACATCGATGTGTTGGAGGTTTGCATATGTGGGGGATCCAGAACTCCAGTGTGATTAGTATATGGTTTGATTGCAACAATGAGGGATATACTCCCAGTGGTGAGCAGTTTGTACTCATGTTTGTAAAGATCAGCTCTAGTATATCTGCCCCTCTTGTGGGAAGGTTGGTTACCTGTTCCATAGCCAAAGAATGTCTGATCAATGGGAACCTTAGAGCTTGGGTATTGTGGCTTGTGTAATGTTCACAGTCTATGTTTGGGTAGCTGGCATCACCCAGTATGATGGTGTTTGCAGAGTAATCTAAACTCTCCTGTGTCAGCATGAAGGCTGTGTGGGAGACCCGAGTTTGAGAGGGTGCTGTAAGAGCTCCTCTGTGTCTCTTTCCATGTGGTCCAGGGAGGTACATCCCAACAGGTAGCTGACTGTGACCCTCCCCTTGCTCTGTCTGGAGGGCGGCACGTCTGTCAACAGCTCATGTCAAGCAAGTGCACACCCCTCATAAATGATGTGGAAACCTTCAAAGGCCCAAGGCCTGTTGAAAATATGGACCAGACTGCAGATACCTGTATAGAGGCATTCTGTGGACACATTCAGGAATGCATGAATCATGAAGCCACATATGAAAGCATGACCCAATTCTCCAAAGGCAGATGTCCTGGGCCCCCGGACACCAGCCATAAACACACTATACAATAGAAGGATGGTGCCACTACATGATACAACAACCTCCCAAAATGTGAAGGCACCACTGATGAGTATTGGAAGACAACTACAGGCACCCATATGATTGTCTAAGGCCATCTTTGAGAGAGGATTCCACAAGCCACTGAGGATAATCACAAGGCTGCCTGTAGTTATGTTAGTAACCTGAGTGGTACTACCCAGATATGCTCAGAGGTAATACAATATGTCACACAAAATATAAAACACACAGACATTGCCATCATCCTAGTGGACAGGTTCAATGCTGCCTTCTCTCCCCACCACACCAAAGGGAACATATGTCTCAAGAGCACAGTGCTTCCCCTGACATCACAGATGCTCAGGTAAGAGATGCCCTTCCCAAAGCAATAAACACTGCATCAATGGGATCAGACAGTGTCCCAGGCTGTGTCCTACATGAACCACAAGAAGAGCTACACCCAGACATAACACCACTGTTCAATCCCAGCCTTAATACACGATATGTGGCCAGAGAGTGGCATACAGCAACAGTGGTCCCTCAACATGCAGGTGGTGCTGTCACGGATCCTGGACACTACCGCCCCATATGTCTGACTAGCTTTGTCTGCAAAGCTATGGCAAGGATCATCATGAACCTCACATATCTAGATATTGTGGACCTACAGACATGTCACCATACACAGTTTGGCTTTGTCAATGGCAAATCCTGCCTATCAAACCTGTTTGCTTTGTTTGAAACAGTCACCAAGGCCACTGTCAAGGGGTAGGAGGTCCACACAGCCTACCTGGACCTTGCATAAGCCTTGGATACAATACCCCACTTGTGCATTCTAGGAAGCTCACCAGTGTACATATTAACCCCTATGTCACTATGGGTATTGCACAGTGGCTCAAGGGCAGAACACACATGGTAGAATTGCTGGAGCCATGTCAGCCTCCAACCTGGTACAAGTGGTGTCCCACAAGGCACAGCCCTAGGAGCTGTCATGTTCATTATATATTTGTCATAGGTACAGGCCAACATGGAAGTACTGTGGCTCAGCAAGTCGCAGGTGACTGCAGACCGAACACCATAATCAACTCAACAGCTAACACACGCATCCTCCAAATGGGACTCTTGCAAACACACGACTTGTGCCACAGCCATGGCCTCAACGTGAATGACAGAAAGAGTATAGTCATCCCCTTTGTTAAACACTAAGTGACCACAATGTACCACATATGTGTTAATCCAGTAAGTGCAGACCAAGGAATTATGGACCTTGGGGTGCAGGTTGATAGCATTCTACCATTTGACAACAACATGGACAAAGTGGTTAGGTAAGCATGTTATATGGGCCACATCATCATGGGATCCACATGTAGGCCAGGGAGGACATTGTGCCCCTTTACTCATCCCTCATCATGCCCATAATTGACTATGATGAACCTGTCGGCATGCACCTTACCAGACACCTGCAGCAACTGGGGCTACCACATATGTACCTCGACAAGGGATCAAAGTGCTCAAACAGATGCCACATACTGACTGGTTAAAGTAGCAGCAGCTCTACTCAGTGACATACTGCCTCTTCATAGGCAATCTGTGCCTGACATAGAAGGCCAGGTCATACCCTCACGTAATGGCCATGCTGCATCTCAGAATATCCAGATCCCACCAGGATACACGCTGGAAATACTTGAACCTCAGGAGTGATATACATAGGACATGGTGGAGGGGCACATTCACAACTCAGAGGCTCCCTTCATTCCTGATTATTATCCCAATAGAGGTTAGGCGGACTGACTCAGTGACTATCTTCAAGAGCGATATTAATGACTGGATGTGACATTGTAGGGTTACCCTGGGTATCACTTATGTGTCACTGTGAGAAAGAGGCACAGTATACTAACCTTGGAAAAGGGCATAGCAAGACAGATTCACAATGCATGTTGAAAGGCACGCACATTCTGGCTAGGTGGATACATGCCCTGGGCAGATATCCCTGTCTCTTTTTCACCATTGGCCCTATGTGCTGTCAATCACCAATGTAATCTCAATACTCCGGTAGCATGTGCAAAGGTCAGTTGTCAGTCACCTCTATGGTACAGTTGTGGAATATGTGTGTCATGTAGTAATGTCACAGCTGCCACATGTACACAGTCAACCCTATCCCTACCCATTGATGTACATCACATGTATGAGATGGAAACACATGGCCAAACTGTAACAACAACATACAAGTCAGTCAGATGCATGGACACATATGACTCAGTCATTGTCCATGCCACCACAGCTGATGTGGGATGTCGCTCACTGGGATACGTGATAGGGAACATGGAAGGGATCACTGAGCAAGTGACACAGGCTGGTAGACCCTGACCTTGGTTGGCATCAGACCCTCACCAGGGATTCCGACAAATTACTGAATGCTAATGAATAAGTGTAGCTACAACACCCTAGCTGAATGGTTCTTAGCATGCAGTCACTGCATTGCTATGGAATACTGTCTTACCACTCCCACAACAGGTGAGAACATGCAGCTCCTGTACATTAACAACATGTAGACTTTATGCCCCAGACCAGGTGTGCATCCCTCACTACTAGGCTGATAGCATCTACATCTCACACTGTATATACACATCCCACATGCAGCATCTGCACAGAAGACCACGGTCATAATGTTACCCTGTGCAAATACCATGTATTCACATGTGGCAGGCATCACACATGGTAACTATTGAAAGTCACAGGTACATATGTGTATTTGGCACACACATACATCATGTGTTCATTGCCATAACCGGTGTAATCAATGTCATGCATTATTGTGAGGGACAACCCACACACATGGCATGTCTGTAATCAAAAGCCATACATAATTGTGATATAGTTTAGAAAGGGGTATGTGCATCCTGTAGTGTGTTTTCACAGTTGCCAAAAGGGATATATCAATCATACACACTTGCCACCTGCTGGATTCAAACCCCTACCTAACTATGTTAAGACACTACAGACGGACGCATTAGCACAGCGCGCTATTCGCATTACTGGGGGATTTCCTTTCCCCTGATATACTTATAGGGTGCTGACATCATCAGAGTCTAGAAAGTGGAATGATCATCCTCTGGTGTGTTTTCCCAGTTGCCAAAAGGGATGTTTCTTTCATACACACTTACCCCCTTCACACACACTTGCTACCTGCTGGATTCAAACCCCTACCTAACTATGTTATGACACTAGAGACGGACGCATTAGCACAGCGCGTTATTCGCATTACTGGGGAATTTCCTTTCCCCTGATATACTTATAGGGTGCTGACATCATCAGAGTTTAGAAAGTGGAATGATCATCCTGTGGTGTGTTTTCCCAGTTGCCAAAAGGGATGTTTCTTTCATACACACTTACACACACACTTACCCCCCTTCACACACACTTGCCACCTGCTGGATTCAAACCCCTACCTAACTATGTTATGACACTACAGACGGATGCATTAGCACGGCACGCTATTCGGATTACTGAGAGAATCCTTTTCTCCAATATACTTATAGGGTGCTGACATCATCAGAGTCTAGAAAGTGGAATGATCATCCTGTGGTGTGTTTTCCAAGTTGCCAAAAGGGATGTTTCTTTCATACACACTTACCCCCTTCACACACACTTGCCACCTGCTGGATTCAAACCCCTACCTAACTATGTTATGACACTAGAGACGGACGCATTAGCACAGCACGCTATTCACATTACTGGGGAATTTCCTTTCCCCTGATATACTTATAGGGTGCTGACATCATCAGAGTCTAGAAAGTGGAATGATCATCCTCTGGTGTGTTTTCCCAGTTGCCAAAAGGGATGTTTCTTTCATACACACTTACACACACACTTACCCCCTTCACACACACTTGCCACCTGCTGGATTCAAACCCCTACCTAACTATGTTATGACACTAGAGACAGACGCATTAGCACAGCGCGCTATTCATATTACTGGGGAATTTCCTTTCCCCTGATATACTTATAGGGTGCTGACATCATCAGAGTTTAGAAAGTGGAATGATCATCCTGTGGTGTGTTTTCCCAGTTGCCAAAAGGGATGTTTCTTTCATACACACTTACACACACACTTACCCCCCTTCACACACACTTGCCACCTGCTGGATTCAAACCCCTACCTAACTATGTTATGACACTACAGACGGACGCATTAGCACGGCGTGCTATTCGGATTACTGAGAGAATCCTTTTCTCCAATATACTTATAGGGTGCTGACATCATCAGAGTCTAGAAAGTGGAATGATCATCCTGTGGTGTGTTTTCCCAGTTGCCAAAAGGGATGTTTCTTTCATACACACTTACCCCCTTCACACACACTTGCCACTTGCTGGATTCAAACCCCTACCTAACTATGTTATGACACTAGAGACGGACGCATTAGCACAGCGCGCTATTCGCATTACTGGGGAATTTCCTTTCCCCTGATATACTTATAGGGTGCTGACATCATCAGAGTTTAGAAAGTGGAATGATCATCCTCTGGTGTGTTTTCCCAGTTGCCAAAAGGGATGTTTCTTTCATACACACTTACACACACACTTACCCCCTTCACACACACTTGCCACCTGCTGGATTCAAACCCCTACCTAACTATGTTATGACACTACAGACAGACGCATTAGCATGGCGCGCTATTCGGATTACTGAGAGAATCCTTTTCTCCAATATACTTATAGGGTGCTTACATGATCAGTGTCTACAAAGAGGGATGAGCATCCTCTGGTGTGTTTTCACATTTGCTAGGGGTAACATTTGGACCAAGTGTGTGAGCATGCCCAGTTCAGCCTTCCCGTGGCATGTTGTGTGAAAGATGTCTCATTTATCTAAGTGTGTGAGCATGCCCAGTGTGGGCTTTACATATGTTGAACTCTGCAGCCCATCACATTTGTGGATGAGTGTGACCTTCAACAAATACCTGCAGTTTATGGTTGTGTGTTCTGTGCCATGTTGTGTAGTTACTGTCCCAATGCTTTTTGTGTGAACAAAACAGGGAGTATACTGTGCCTGCAGGTTTTGCATGGGATACATTGCACACAATTGTCAACATCCGTTCATACTGACCTAACACTGTAGCACTGTCTAGTGTAGTGTTTCAGTACTTTCACTGCGGTGGTCAGTATCCTGGGCTTTAGTCCTATCACTGCTTTACATTTCCATAGTGTGCACAACAGCCTGGTTAGGGTCCAGTTGTGCACATCTGCACAAAGGCAGTGCCTCTACAGACCCTGTTAATTGCTGCCCCATAAGCTTAACAAGTGTAGTCTGCAAATCTATGGAGAGGATCATAATTGAGCTCATAAACAAAGATATAGGGGACATGCAGACATTGTACCCATCCCATTTTGGCTTGGTCAGGGGCAGATCATGCCTTTTGTACTGGGTTGACATCTTCAAATTGGTCACTTAGGCCATTGTTGGGGAAAGGCAGTCCATACAGCCTACCTTGGCCTTGCAAACACTTTCAACACAATACCCCACTCAGGTATTGTGGAAAACCCAACAACTGAAATGTAAACCCATATGTCACAAGATGGGTTGCAAACTGGCTTAAGGACGGGACCCACAGGGTTAGAGTTGCTGGCACTATGTTAGACTCCAGGCTGGTCACAGGTGGTGTCACACAGGGCTCAGTCCTTGGCCCCATTGTTTGTCATGTACTTCCCAGAAGTACAGGCCAACATGGGAGGACTTTGGATGACAATGTTAGCAGATGACTGCACACTGGGCACCATAGTGGACAGTGCATCACACACAGATATCCTTCAGAAGGGACTCACAGTAACTGATAGCTGGTGCCAGGGCCATGGCCTGAAGTCAGAGTGCACAACATGTGTAGACATACCCTTCAGGAAAAGCAAGGTGACCCCAAGCTACCATATAGGTGGCAATCCTCTAAGCACAGAGGAGGTTATCATGGACCTGGGGACCCAGGTTAACAGTCGCCATTCTTCTGAGACTTACATTGCTAAAGTGGCTAGGAAGACCTTCTACATTGCCCACCTGATCAGGATGGGATTCACATCCAGATCTAGTGGGTCATTGTTCCCCTGTACTCTTCACTTATCAGACAGTGTGATCGAGTCGAATGCCCTATTCTGGCTGTATCTCACACAACATCTGCAGCAATTGGAGACACCCTGACTGTCCCCCACCTAAAGGATCAAGGAACCCCAACAGCTGTCATATGCTGCCAGATTGATGACACTCACACTCTATTCACTCACATACCGTCTGCTTAGAGGTGACATGTGCCTGACATGCGAGGCCATGTCCAAACAGAGATTAATGGACATGCTCCACCTCAGACTCAGAAGATCCACCTGAACCACTAGTGCAGGTGACTTACACCTTAGCAGGGATGTATGTTGGACATGTTGGAGGGATGGAGTTATCACCGGAGACTCCCTATGCTGTGGAATACAATCCTGGTCCATTTGAGGCAGAGCACCTTGCTGGCTGTGTTCAAGAGGTATCTTGACCTAATGCTAGTCGGAGAATGTGTTTGTCCATCAACACATTGTGTTTAGTTTGACATGTCATATGTCTTGTTTAGTATACTGTGCCTCTGTCTACCTGTGACATAACATTGATACCCAGGGTAAACCTCCCATCTCCCATCCACTCATTAGGATTCCTGTTGAGGGGACTCAACCAGTGTCTCTATGGACAATCTGTACTGGTAGTTTACTCATGTGTGGGGGTGGCTTCTGTGTTTTGGATAATGCAGTACAGCCTGTCCTATATATGTCAGTGCTGGGGTTCAGGTCCCTCATGTGCATAGCTCCCTGCCATTCAGATTGTACAAGGTGCAGCATGTGCATTGATTCCAGCTTGGACATGGCTTTCTACATCAGGCACAGCTTGCATCTGGGTGGACAGCATGGCAGTGTGTGGAGCTAATCTGACTACACATTACATGTGTTCCAGCTCTGTCATACTCCTGGTGAGGTACTGTTGTGGACTTTACAGGTGCTGGATGTGTGTGCATGAGGTACACCCCACAGGGGCTGTTGTGGTTATTTCTAATGCTGATGAAAGATAACTGCAGAACCAGAATGACCTCCCCTTAGCTAGATGTCAGACAGCATGGACCATACAATCACAACTGAAAACAGGACCCTCTCCACAAAGGGAAAGTGTCCTGTCTGGTGGACCCCAGCCATAAACAAACTGTATGACAGATGAGGGTTACTAATGCAAGACAGAGCTACATCTCCAAAATGGAAGACAGCTGTGATAAGCACTAGTAGAAAGCCACATTATCTCATAAAGACATGCAAGGTCAACTTGGGGACATAAATCACCAAAGACAATGAAGGTAACCACACTGCTTTCTTCAGTTATGTCAGACACCTGGTTGTGAACCCTCGGATATGCTCAGAGTTGGTACACAACAACATATATTCCAGTGACCTGACAGATATTGGCAACATTCTGGCGGACAGCTTCAGTGCGATTTACCCCCTCCCTCACCCCCAAAACAAGATAGTTATCACTGCTGTATGTAACCTCACTGTCATCTTGGATGTCCATGTGAGAGCCACACTCAGCAAAGACAAGTACACAGCATCCATGGGACCTGCTGGTATCTCCAGTTGCATGCTATGTGAACTCCAGAAGGGCTGGTCCCATATATACAACTGCTATTTAACCTTAGTCTTGCTACAGGATATGTACCTGAACACTGGCATACGGCAACAGTGGTCCCACTCCACAAGGGGATGCCTCCACAGACCATGGCAACTACCACCACACAGGCTTAACCAGCCTTGTCTGCAAAGATATGGGAGGAGTCATGGAGCTCTTACACAGACACATTACTGACCCACGGACCCTTGTTCCCACCTAGTTCAGCTTTGTACAGGGCAGATCCTGCCTTTTGCACCTTTGCACCCGAAAAGTACCTACCATGAAGATCAGGGTTCTTCAACACATGTCATATGCTTCCAGAATAGAGGAAGTCCAGCTTTGTTCAGTGTCATACCGCATACTTACAGGTGACCTATGCCTGACATACAAGACCATGTCCAATCAGGATTTGGTGGACATGCTCCACTGCAAGCAATCCAAATCCACCAGAGCCATGAGAGCTGAGTATTTGAACCTCAGCACATACATGTAGAGGACATGCTGGAGGGACAGAGTCATAACTCAGAGGCATCTCACACTCTAGCAGAGTATCCCAGTTCATGTTTGACAGAGTCCCTCACTGACTCTCTTCAGGAGACATCTGGACAACTGCATATGAGACGGAGGCACAGACTAGACAGAGACACAGTCATGTTATTCAATTACGTAAGGGGTCATAATGTGTCACTACTAAGTCAGAGGCACAATATTCAGAATCTATTCTGTACACTTATTACCACTATAAGGTGGCAATAGCCACATCACTATGGCTAGGCTTATACATGCACTAGGGCAGATAGCCTAGTAGTACACTATGACACTATGAAACACCGGTGTATGTGTAGCTATTGTCAATCAAACAGTATGATGTGGCTTGGGGGCTTGATATCTCCCTGTATTCCAACATTGTTTTGTCTATTCCTTCTAGCATGTCTAGGGATCAGTTGCTAGTGTCCTCTCCTGCTCAGCTGGTGAACCTGGGAATATTGAGGCACTGTTACAGTTGCCTCATGTACACTGACAACCCTCTCCTTCTGCCATAAAACACACATACATGTGAGAGATGCAACTATATAGCCAAAGTGGAGGCTGAGCTCTCTCAACATAGGACTAGCAAGACCAGAGAGAGGGTGAAGGTAACCACACACACATCTTTAATCCAGTCTCACATGGCACTGTCACAACTTAAGATCATACACATAGACACACAGAGACACTCTCGGAGGCTCTGATCAGAAGTCTACCAGAATGGCGGTGGCCACCACAGCAGACACTCACACAACTGCCTCCACAGGGCACAGCACATGCAACACATTGACCACAGAGTTGGTGTGCCAAACAGTCACAGCCCTTAAGGCCAAACACAATGCCAGACACACTTGTCATAGGTGACTCCATAGTCAGACACACTGATGTCCCACTCACCAGATCAGGTACAGAGGAGGTCACAGTAAGCTGCCTATCGGGCACTGGAATCCACCACATAATGCAAGCACTCAGGTCACTAAACTGCAAGTACAGGTCTGACCCAGTCATAATCCATGCTGGTGTGAACGACCTGAGATGTACCTCCCTGGACTACATGGAAAGAGACATAGAGGATCCCTCTGATTATGTAGGCCAGGCAGGTATGACCCTGACCTTCGGCAGTATCCTACCTTCACCAAGTATGATGCCACATAAACAGAGACAAGATGATCAGCTGTAGTATTTTGCTTAGACTATGGTGTCATTCTAAGGGGGTCCAATGTCTGTCTGCCTGGGATGACATGCTGGACAGACCACAGTGATTTGCAAGGGACGGCTTGCACCTGTCACCCCTGGGCTTCCGGATTTCAGATGATGATCTTGCCACCCCCATTGTGCCTTTTTTATGCAAGATTCAGATTCTACACCTACCACCCTAGAACACAGTAAAGGAAAGACACTAAGGCTAATGCTGCTCAATGCCCAAGGTCTCTACCTCAAGCTGCACACACTCTATGCCCTTCTCAGTATGTAGCACATTGATGTCTGTGCTGTGCCTGAAACCTGGTTCACAGCTTCTGACAGCACCCCGGCACTATCGGGTGTTACCTCATATCATGCATTCCGGCACCAGCATCCCAACAACACCAAGAAGGATGGTGGGTGTCCATATTCATCAAGGACACCCTCACCTCATGGTTGGTGGCAACACACGATGCATCGGAGACCATCCAGGTGCCAGTGACCGTAGGCAAGACTGCTCTGCAGTTTGTAGCATGTTACATGCCACCCGCTCAAACTCAGGTACCTCACACAGCTATCCTGCAAACACTGAAGGGGATAAATGTATCTCCAAACACCATCCTACTGGGTGATTCCAACTATCCACATATAGACTGGGATCACTAATCATGCCACAACACTCTAACACAAAGGTTCCAAGAGTTCATACACTGAAATGCCATGGAACAACTGGTCCCAATCCCCTCAAGTGGAGGCAACATACTAGAACACATCATCACGAACATGGGGTCACACTGTTCAACACCAGACATATACCCATCATTGGTGAGATCAGATCATGGACTACTCTCAGTGGGAGTCCACATCCCACCCACACCCCAGATGGGAAAAGAAACGGTGAAGACCTTCTCAAATGCCGACTTCACATTTCTGAGGACTGGTGTGGTCTCTTTCAAGGCCCCCAGGCCAGCGGACACCATTACCCAAGCCACTGTATCACTTAGAAATGCCTTCTACCAGCACCTCCAGGACTGCATGGTTCAGGCAATCCCAAATAATAATGACTCTTTGTACCACAGGCAAGCATCCAGTCTGGTGGACCCTAGCCATAAACAAGCTGTACAACACAAGGAAGGAGCTACTACAAGATAGAGTGTAATCCGTAGGGGGGAAGACACCCCTGCTCATTGTGAGTAAAACACTGGGTTCCCTCATACAATCATCCGAGGCATGTTTTGAGAGTAAACCCACTCAGGACTCCAGGGACAATCATGAGGCCTTTTTTACCTATGTTTGAAACCTGGGAGGAAACTCCCAGATATGCTCAGACTTAGTTCAGAATGGTGTTGATATCACTGCACCTACAGACATTGGCAACATACTGGCTGACAGGTTCAGTGCAGATTTCTCCCCTCCCCAACTGGGGGTATGTACACCAGAGGATTGTAGCCCCCCCAAACATCTCCACTGCTGGGGTGGGAACTGCTCAATCCAAGGCAGAAAACACTTTATCCATGGGACCAGATGGTGTCCCCAGTTGTGTGCTCCATGAACTCAATGAGTAATTACACCCGCAGTTAGGGCAGCTGTTTAATCTTAGCCTCACCTCAGGATATGTTCCCAAGGAGTGGCATACAGCAATGGTGGACCCACTTCACAAAGGAGGTGCCTCCACCAACCCCAGAAACTACCATCCCATCAGCTTGACAAGCCTGTTCTGCTAAGCTATGGAGAGGATCATAATGGGAATTCTAAATGAAGACATAGGGGACTTGCAGACATTGGATCCAATCCAGTTTGGCTTTGTCAAGGGCAGATCATGCCTTTTAAACTTGGTTGACTTTTTCAAAACACTCACCCAGGCCATTGACGTGGGCAAGGCAGTCCACACAGCCTACCTTGACCTGGCAAAGGCTTTCGACACAATGCCCCACTCAAGTATCATTGAAAACATCACCAGCTTAATTGTGAACCCATACATCACAGCATGGGTTGCAAACTGCCTAAGTGACGGAACACACAGGGTCAAAGTTGCTGGTGCCAGTTCACACTCCAGAGCTGTCACAAGTGGTGTCCCACAGGGCTCAGTCCTGGGCCCACATTTGTTCAGTATCTACTTTTCAGAAGTACGAGCAAACACAGGAGGATTATGGCTGACAAAGTTTGAAGATGACTGCAAACTGGGAAGCATAGTTGGAAACCCATCTGACACAGACATCCTTCAGAAGGGTCTCATAGACACAGATAACTGGTGCCACGGCCATGGCCTTACATTAAACACTAAACAATGCATAGCCATACCCTTCAGGAAGAACAAGGTTACCACTACTTCCCATCTAGGTGGCAATCCTCTAAGCACAACGTAGGTTATCAGGGACCTGGGCACCCAGGTTGACAGTGACCTTTTGTTTGACACTCACATTGCCAGGGTAGTTTGGAAGGCCTTCTACATTGGCCACCTCATCATGCAGTGATTCACATCTAGATCAAGGGAGGTCATCGTTCTGTACTCATCACACCAGTGATTGCATACACTGCCCCATTCAGATTGGATGGGCCCACAAATTCCTCGACAGGAGGTGAAAGGGTCTCAAACATATTTCTTATGCTGCCCGACTGAAGGAATTCCAGCTGTATTCAGTCGCCACTGACTGCTCAGAGGTGACCTGTGCCTGACATACAAGGCTATGTCCAACCCAGAATTTATGAACATGCTTCACCTCAAGACCTCTACATCCATCAGAACTACAAGGGCAGGAGACCTAAACCTCAACACAGATATTAATAGGATGTGCTGGAGGGACAGATTCATCACCCAGAGAGTCCATATGCTGTGGAACAACATCCTGGTACATGTGGGGCTGAGCACCTCACTGGCTTTGTTCAAGTGAGATCTTGACCAATGGATGGGAGATTGCAGGTATACCCCAGGGATAACCTCAGTATCACTGCTTGACAGAGGCACAGCAAAATAATGGGCATATTATCCATCAACTTGCAGGTGGCAGAAGCCACAAAACTCTGGGCTAGGCTTATTAATGCCCTAGGGCAGATAGCCTAGTATGAACCTATGGACATAGGCCTGGGACAGTTCCTGCTATTAGGACAGTGGTCTGCAGCAGGCTATATAGTAGTAGTCGGTTTTAGCCATTGGTTTTTGACCATGGCTATTCCATGTTGCTTCTTGTTGTGGTACAAACATGGGTGTGTGGTTATCCATGCTATTTATTGCTAGTCACCCTCATTTTGTATCTTGTTCCATGATTTGCACATGTACATCACTGTATGACGTGCAGCTGTTTCCGCAGGGTCATATGCGTGGATATGGATGTTAGTTGGGGTCCTCAGGTGTGCATATTGTACATGATATTACATTACTTAACACATGGCATTCATGCCTCAGGTGGTGCTGCAGGGCCACCTCTGTCGGATACACATACTACACTCCCTGTACGCTTGGAAGCAGGTTGTGGCATGCTAGGTATCCCTGTTACTGTATGAGTGAGTCAGAGCCGGTATCAGTCCCAGTGTTCCTACTGACCAAGTGTATGTGCTATGCGTTGCCTCTTTGCCAAGGCCAGGGCATACTGGGCACGCCTCCTTCTGCCTACTGGGACAAGGTCAGGTTGTTCCTCCTCCGAGTCACCCCTGCCTGTGGTGGCCTTGGCAATGGTGGGGATGTTTGGCCCAGCCCTGTGCTGGTCCTGCTGCAGCTGTTTCGAGGATCATATTATGTAGCATAGCACATATCATGATCATTTGGGTACATGTAGTTGGTGTGTACTGCAAAGCTCCACCAGATGTGTCCAGACACCAGAACCGTGACTTGAGCAGCCCAAACACACGCTCTATGATATTACGTGTTTGTGCGTGTGCCTCATTATGGCGTTCCTGTTCAGGTGTGTGTGCATTTCTGATGGGTGTCATCAGCCACGGCTCAAGTGCATAACCTGCATCCCCCACTAGGTGTCCGTGTGGGAAGTCCCCATTGGCAAATGATTGGTACAGCTGCGCCAGATGCCAGATGTGGGAATCGTGGTAGCTCCCAGGGCAGCCAGCACACACATTCATTATTATGCCCTGGGCATCACACACAACCTGGCAGTTGATGGAGGGGTATCCCTTGCGGTTAATGTAGACTCTACTCCGCCACCGGCTGGTGCTTTGATGCGTATGCGTGCAGTCCATTGCACCCAGCACCTCAGGGTATCCCGCTATTTGCTGGAAGAGACGATATTGCTGGCCACAACCTCACGGTCATTAGGGACATATATATGATCACTGACATGTGGTGACATGGCATCCAGGAACTGGTGCAGTACCCTGGAGGCTGATGCCTGTGATATCCCCATCATATTGCCAGTTGGTCTCTGGAAGGTACCTGTTGCTAGTATTCTTAGGCCAACACATACCTTGGTTTCCACTGGGATGGGTTCCCTCTGTTGGTTCTGTGTGTGAGGCGTGGCCTGCACAGCTCAACAATCTGCTGCAGGAGCTCTCTGTCCACTCTATAGCTCTACTATCTCCAGCTCATGTAACCCATGGTAGGTGACCCTGGGCCTGTATACTCTTCTCCTTCTCCTCACTCTGGGTTGTCTGTCAGCATCTGCATTATCACCACCCTCAGCAATTCGCCTATGTCTGATTATAACAGCTATGGCAGCCCCTAGCATTTCTGCTCTGAGTTCAGCTTTTTCAGTTTTCAATTCTGATAGCTTACTTTCTTGCAGTATCTGTTGTGAGAAACAGCCTGCACTGCTCTTTGCAGTGTTTTAAGTGCTGGGTTGGGCTTCTAGTCTGTCTGCATAATTGCCTGCTTCCAATTGTTTCCACCAATTAACTCCAGCAGTATTCCCTGGCAGTTTCCCTGTATTTTGGTTGTTTCCTGTTTCCTCTCTGTTTCCTGAAGGGGAGCAATGTGCACACCAGCTTAAACACGCTCACAGTCACTTAAACGCTCGCACACATCCCTACACGGTGTTACACGACCGCACACATCCTTACACGGTGTCAGCTAGGCCGATTCATGCTAAAACGCCAAGACACTGCCTTACACACGGCACGCCAAGAAACCATTGTAAACAGTTTGCAACACGCTCCCACATGTTGAACCTGCCTTACACACACGCCACAAGATGCACGTATATCAAGAAACTTGGAGTGTAGGGATAGCGATACCCTCAATTTCTTGACTTTCCTAGTGTTCTGTTGAGACACACCTCCCTCCCTGATGTCTGTCTGTCATCTGTTACCTTACATTGCCCTCCAATCTGGTACATTTCTTTCTATCCTTCCCCGTGATGTCACCTACCTCTTACTCTGTTCCTCCCCTTCTCTAAGTCTTACACTACTCAGAAAGTGCTCATTACCTATGTGGCAGTGTGATTCAGTATTGTAACCCTCATTTACATAGGATTGCCTAGTAATGCTTAGTTACATGTCTTACACGGAGCTTCCCCTTGACAACCACTAAACGGAGGCCATATTGTTTTGGTCTGCAAGTCCCTCCATTGACATTTCATGTAATACATAAATCCCACAATTGTGGGTTTATAAGCTTCGGTTTTCAGTTTTAGGTAGCGCACCCGTTTGCTGGGTGTGCGCGCTGCAGTTAAACACATAAATCCCGTGAAAAAAAAAAGTTATATAACTTATTTTTGCAACACTTTTCCTGCCAATGGCCACATATTTGGCCATTGGCATGCTTAATTAAACATATGCACCCTTTATTTGGAGCTGACATAGCTCTGTTTTTAATTTTGCAGAAATGTACTCAGTTGTCAGCTGAGTACATTTCTGCAGCTAACACGTCCGTTACACGGACTGGTTTCTGCTTCGTGGATCGCTCAAATACCTCATTTGCATATCTTTGAGCTGCAAATGAGGTATTGAGCATTTCCACGCCCAGTCCATGTAAGAGACGTGTTAGCTGTCTCTTACACGGAGATTTGGGCTGTTCCTGAATCAGGAGGCTTACACGGAGGCTTACACTACTCTTGAACTCCGTGTAAGCCTTCCTGAATCTGGCCCCTAGTGTTTGACCATCTACAATGAACTATGACAGTGTTTAGCTAATAAGAGTAATACAGTGTTTACTGGATGCTACAATTGCTAAGAAAGACTTTAGTGAGGAACCATAATTAATTGCTGAGTTGAGAAATTCCTGGTATTATTGCTATAGTGTTTAACTATTTTACTGATATACTGATATAATGTTTAACTACAGGATTTTATTAGTATAGCGTTTAAATACAAATTCTTAAAGGTGTAGGTATAACAACTGTTAAGCTGTAAAACTCCTGTTGCTGCTTTTACAGAATTTAACTTTCAAAGGTCATTAAGCGTTTCCTCATGGCTACAACTCCTACATGGCCATACAATTAACCTCTATCCTTGCCTGACTACTGCAGTATTGCTTTTAAATCTGCAACCTTCTAGCCTTACCTTGGCCAGTGATATTACCTTTTTCTCTCTTCACCTTAGCATCTACACTCTCTCCCATAAGACCTGTACCTGTCTCCCACTGCATTCTCTCACCTACCCTGCCTTACCCACAACTCTCTAATCCCTGTTATTTACTATATCTACCTAAAACTTCTTAACCAGAAAAGCCCCCCAATTCGTGCCTGTTAATAGAAAGTAAATAGGCAAAGAGGTATACCAGACAAATTTACTGTTAGTGCTTCCGGGTGTAAATGTACGACCTTCTTCAGGCAGAAACATCAGAAGAAAATATTGTTAGTTTAAATAAACCACCAGAAGTGACATCATCAGTCATATCCACAATTAAAGAAATATTCATATCCATGGTAAAAAAAAAAAAAAAAAAAAAAAAAAAAAAAAATATGTATATATATATATAGCAAAAATTATATATTAAAAAATATGTATATATCCATATGTATATACCCTCTCTATAAAAACATATTATAAACTAACTTATCCTGATTATTAAACCATCACTAAATGCTATATGTGTACAATAAAGCAACACATAAAACCAATAATTTACATAACAATATAAATGTATAATATATAATATTAATGTCTTTCTACAGATTTTAATTTCAACATACATTTTAAGGAACATGACTCATTTAAGACTGGGAACACATAGGCATTAGTTAATACTTGCCACCATAATTCTCTTTGCTCTAATGCGAGTTACCAAGAATCACCCTAGCATTTTCTTTAACCTGTTCTAAAACAAGGAACAGAACTGAATGACCAGTATGTTCATTTATGTGCTTAGCCAACGCATTATTACAGTCCTTCCTAAATATACTGTACTGGTGCTCATAAATTTGTTGCTTCAAATGTCTTTCGGTCTTATCTACATAAAATCGTGAACAACGCTGGCACTCAGCAAGGTGAACAACACCAGAATTGTTACAGTTATATCTACCATTAATGATATAAGTATGATTTCTTACAGTAAACTTATTTGAAGTTTTAATAAACTTACAATAGTTACAACAGCCACATTTAAGCATACCCCAGTTCTATAATTAGAGTGTAATTCCCTCTCAATAAAATTTTTGAGGTTAAAGCCTCTTTTATAAATTATTCTGGGGACTTCAGGTAGCTTATCTCTAAGTTGGGCATCATCAATTTAAACAGCCCAGTTCTTACAGAGAATATCTCTTACATAAGTAGCATCAAATGAAAAGGGGGTACTAAAAGTTAATGCAAAATTACAACCATTTACGTCCTCCGAGGGACCATTCTGTAATGTTAAATCAATTAACCTATCATGCGTCATTATTACAGTGTTACTAAGTAAAAGTCTAAACCATCCTGATTCACATTTAAGGCTAACTTCATTCATTAGTTCCTCAAACAACGTGGATAGATACCCTAAAAAAGTAGTTGATGAAGTCTGATTTTCAGATGAAAGCGCTTAACCCTGGATTTGTGTGGATTTTTGTTCTGCTTTGTTTCCGTTACAAGGTTTGCAATAAATTCAACTTTTATTTAATAGAGACTTGACTTTTTTGGTCGGATTACTGGTTGTGGATTCCTAATACATTTTCAACATCATTTATACAGTTGGTTGGTCGGGTTCTTGACAGCCTTTCACCTTTGGGCAGGCTGTGCTTTGTTTTTCCTGGTCGGTTGGTTGTTGTTTGTTTACCCTACAAAAAGTGTCAGGTTTAACTTTCTAAAACAGTCAGACCTGTAAACGACCAACATGACTGACTGTTTCTAGAGCTTACTTGCTTGGAAAGGCATCCATGGTTCTTCCCACTTTGTTCGCCCTGCAGAATCACTCCGCTCCCCTGTCCCACCAACCCCCATTTCAATTTGATGTATACCCATAGACCACTCCTCCCAATTACCACAAGCCACATCCCACCATCCCTATTACCCTATCAAACACCACTACCCTATCAGCCCTCACAATGGGTCTACCACAAACCTCTCCACAGTATCCAATTACTCTATCAAATCTCCCTTATTCAATTAACCATGTACCCATTACCAGTCAAATCCATTCTAAGACTTCTTCCCTATGTAATCTCCATATCTATCCTACTCTTCATCATTCTTAACCAGCTATGTCCACCTTCATTTTCACCACATTACCCCCCACAAACAGACCTCATCCCTAAACAGTAATTTAGCCCCACTAAATGTTCTCTGTACTCCACACCTCTTCCAACCCTCCCACACCGATTATTGCCAACATAAATTACTTCTAACAAGTAATAAATCCCAAACCTATCTAACACACACTAAAATCATCATAAAACTCAACAAGCTCTACCAATCCATACTAAAAAAACGCATGTTATGGGGGACATACACCCCAAGCCAACTCCAGCCACAACAATTTATTTATTTATTTTACATTTATTGACTGGGAAATTCCGACTGGACCAGGTCCATTTTCAGCGGATGCCCGGAGAGAAAAGCTCCAGTTTGTTAGAAGTGCAACATTTTATACAAAGGTGTAAAAAGGGACAGACAAGAATACATTATACAACATGCAATCAGACTGCATTGCACCCCAAACCTCAATCTAATCCATTGCCTACTCCATAGGTAAAAACTTCTCTGCTCATTCTCAACCTAAATATGAGAAGTATCCTCAATAAGGTTCATGACCTACTAGCTCTATATAAACCAGACATTCTCCTACTGACCAAGACCTGGCTAAAGCCCAAAATTCACGATAACGAAATTACAGCTCCTGGGTATAATATATACCGCAAGGACAGAGTAAGAAAAGGGGGGGGGTAGCTATAATGTACAAGAACCACCTTATCCTTAAACAACTTGATACTACCATCCCAGACAGCAATAATGCCAAACTCATTCTTGCCAAGTTTAAATTGAACCCCAAAAAACATTAATATCATAGGAGGCTACATCTCCCCCTGGAAACAATATTATAATTATGGAAAAGCTACTAGAATGGGTCACAAACTCCCTACCTCAAGAAAGCATCATATATTAGGGGACTTTAACATAGATTGGCTCAGCTGTTCTAGCCAAAATCCAGTCACCCACATTAACCTCCATGGGTTTACCCAAGTCATTACATCCCCTACCAGAAATGACAAAAGAACCAAACACCAGTCCATAAGACCAAAACTCCACATATAAGCCAAGTAACACATAAAGAAATTACAAACAAAAAGAACTTTAACCCTAGTGCTTTAACAATGACCTACAAAGTTGTAACTGGACCCCTTTAAAACAGCTACCACTAGATGCAGAGCAACACTTTAATTCAACTTTTCTAAACATAGTAAACCAGCATGCTCCCCCCCGAAACCACTAGAATAAAAACTACATATGCCCCCTGGTTAACTAAACCCACCAAAACTATTCTCAAAGAAAGGAATCAATAGGATCAATATCACAAAAGCAAAACCCAAATAGCAAAACAAAAATACTTAGAACTACACATCAAAATAGACAAAATGACCCATTACCAAAATCTACAAGAAAAACATGCCAAAACCCCCCAAAAATTCTGGGCTGCAGTCAACTCTGTATTGCAGCCTGGGAAAACTACTTCCCCCACACCCAAAACCGGGAACAATCATGATAATATCCCCACACAGTTTAACAAATACTTTACTGAGACAATCCAGGCCCTAGCTAATAAACAAATTAACTCCACTCACCAAACCCCAACATTCACAACAACCATAATGGAAACACAAGCTAGCAGATCCCACTTTAGCTTTCATCCAGTATCTATCAAAACCATCCTAAAACTCCTCCAAAAACTCAAACCCACCACCCTGGCTGCAGATAACCTAACCACAGAATACCTCCAAATAGCACCAACAGCCATAGCCTATCCTGTTGCTATTCTCATTAACAGATCTATCACAGAGTACAAAGTACCCCAACTATGGAAAACCTCCCATATAATACCACTAAACAAAGGAGGCAACTCCTTTGAACTCAATTACTATCATCCCATTGCTATCTTATCACCCATATCTAAAATCCTAGAAAAGGTCATACACACACAACTTATGAACTACCTCCTAGAAAACAAACTGCTATCTAAAACCCAGCATGGCTTCAGACCCTTCCACAGTACATCCACCGCACTAATATCATTCACTAACACCATTAATTACCACAGAAATCATGGACACCTTGTCTCAGCCATATTTTTAGGCTTATCTAAAGCTTTGGATATGGTAAACTACAACAGGCTCCTCAACTCACCCTCTATCCTAAACCTCAGTACCTCCTCCATCTCATGGTTTAAGAGCTATCTATCAGATCGGCATCAGGCAGTAAAATGGCAAAACCAGCTATCCTCCCTACTACCAGTATCCTTAGGAGTCCACCAAGGGTCTATCCTAGGCTCATTGCTCTGCACTCTACTCACCAATCAACTCCCATCCTTCACCCCCAGGGCCTCAGTTATTCGATATGCAGATGATACCATATGTGCACCCCCCCCAATCTAGAGCTCCTTCACCCACATTCACAAACACAAAAGGCTTTCTCACTAGCTGAAACATGGTTCACTAACCATCAGCTTATTCTTAACCCAAATAAAACAAAACTACTGCTCTTTTCCTCTCATAAACACCCCCCAGCAGACAACTTCATAATCACATCTGATAACAAAACTGTAATCACCCCAACTACCCACACCAAACTTTTAGGCATTGAAATAGACAACAACCTAAGATTCGACCTGCACACCTCCCAAACTATCAGGAAAGTATACAAAAAACTAGGTTCTCTCAAACCAATCTAGAACCACAATAGCCAGGACACATCTGTTATCCACCCTCCTCTACTCATACACATACTAACTAACCTTTGTAAATCTGACTTAAAGAAACTTGAATCCTGCTACAATAAGACAGCCAGATTTGCTACAGAATCTACATACAGAACACATCACTGCGCCGCCCTCAAAAAACTGAACTGGTTAGAACTCCCTCTACTACCTCAACTCAATCAACTGTCACTAGCACATAAGCTATACTGCTACCCAGACAACACCCCAGCCCACCAGTATCTTATACGACCTCACAGCTTGCACCACAACAGGAACTTTGAGCTATAGCACCCTTAACCTTCTAGAAGTCACCAAATATAAAAACAAAGCAGAGAAATCTCTCTAGCTACATCTCCAAACTCTGAAACTCTGCCAGCCACTGTCCAATACCTCCACTACACAATTTAAAAAAGTCCTAAAAACCCACCTTTCAAGCAACTGGCTATGCTTCTGTAACACCACTGGGTAAAGACAAAGATACAAGCAACAACTTTTCCTCACCAAGTTTCTAATTAAATGTGACCTTTTGAAAGCATAACTGCAAAACATTGCATCTATAAATTATGAATAAATGCATGCTCATAATTTATAAATCTATGTACAAAATATACTAGGAAGTGTGATAACATAGTACTGTATATACCTACTAGTCTTACTATGCCTGTATTGTATGGTTCTACACTGTATGTAAAATAGAGCTTTTCTCCCCGGGCCTCCGCTGAAAATGGACACGTGTCCAGCCGGACTTTCCTGGTCAACAAATGTAAAGTAAAATAAATAAAATCTATAGCTGTTTGAGACTGTTTCCTTTTGATCCATATGTCGTTACCGCATATAGGGAAAATCTCCTTGTCAGTTGTGGTGTTTTACCCGTCTCTGTATGTATATCGTTGAATTCTATCTCCCTCCTTTATGTCACAGATTACAATGCTGATAATTCACCAACAAAAAAAGGACTGACAACATGTATAAGTTAATGATAATGTAAGTATATAATAGCACACTATTCCAACACAATGCCAGCAGGTTACAGGTTACCTTTGAAGCTAGCTGTATATCAGCTATACCTTCAAGTGAGTTAGAAATGAACACCGTAATTAGGACTGTCTTTTTAATTTGTCCAAATCTTTTGGGTTTCTAATACCATGACAGGAATGGACACCATTCCTAAGTCAAAGTACTACTAAAGTTCATGAAATTAGTATTGTTTCAGTCTTTGATGTCAGACAAAAGTGCTCTTCGCAGCACCCATAATGTGCCCAGTAATGACTCCAGCAATTCGTACGGAGTTACATGTATTGATAGCATATCTAAATATGATTGCAGCCTCTTTTTTATAAGACCTGCTGCTCCTACTACTATTGGAACTATCTGGGTATCTTTCTTCCTCATTGCTCTCAAATCCTAATATTTTATGATTTTGTGTCGCTCTGTATGCAGGACACTGCAGTCATTGGGTGTGGAGATTTCAATGATCAATGCTACTTTTGTCTTCTTTTCTTGGACCACTAAATCTGGTTTTCTAGCCTCTATCTTTTGAACTGTTGGTAATGGATGATCCCATGTGATGTAGACTCCACCATTGTCTATGATGCTTTGTGGCTCATGTTTCCAGCGTTTTTCAACCACCCCAGTACCATAATGTTTGCACAATCCCCAGTGCAGCAGTCTTGCCACATTATTATGCCTTTCAGCATACAGTCCTTCTGCCATTAGTACGTTGCAACCAGCAACGAGGTGTGTAACTGTTTCCAATTCTGTTTTGTAAAACCTACATTTGTCTGTTTCTCCCACATGTTCAATGGACTTTGTAAACCACGGTGTACGTAGCCCACTGTCTTGTGCCACCGATATTAAACTTTCATCTCGTGGTTTGAATTCACCTCTCCTTAACCATTCATGCATTGGTTCCTGATCAACATGAGGTTCTTCCAGAAGTTTTCTATACTTGCAACTATATTTATGCATTTTCCACATTTTCTGCCTTCTCATCAAGTCAGAGGATGCCTGAGGAGTGGAGAAAAAGTGTTTTGGTACCTATCTTTAAGAATAAGGGTGATGTGCAGAGCTGCAGTAACTACAGAGGGATAAAACTGATCAGTCACAGCTTGAAGTTATGGAAGAGAGTAGCAGAAGCTAGGTTAAGAAGGGAGGTGATGATTAGTGATCAGCAGTATGGTTTCATGCCAGGAAAGAGCACTACAGATGCGATGTTTGCTCTGAGAGTGTCATTGGAGAAATACAGAGAAGGTCAGAAGGAGTTGCATTGTGTCTTTGTAGACTTGGAGAAAGCATATGACAGGGTGCCTAGAGAAAAGTTGTGGTATTGTATGAGGAAGTCAGGAGTGGCAGAGAAGTATGTAAGAGTGGTACAGGATATGTACGAGGGTAGTGTGACAGTGGTGAGGACTGCAGTGGGAGTGACAGATACGTTTAAGGTGGAGGTGGGATTACATCAAGGATCAGCTCTGAGTCCTTTCTTATTTGCAGTGGTGATGGACAGGTTGACAGATGAGATCAGACAGGAGGCCCCGTGGACTATGATGTTTGCAGATGACATTGTGATCTGTAGTGAGAGTAGGAATCAGGTTGAGGAGACTCTGGAGAGGTGGAGATGTGCTCTAGAGAGCAGAGGAATGAAGGTCAGCAGGGCTAAGACAGAATATATGTGTGTAAATGAGAGGGAGGGTGGAGGAATGGTGAGGATGCAGGGAGTAGAGTTGGTAAAGGTGGACGAGTTTAAGTACTTGGGATCAACAGTTCAGAGTAATTGTGAATGTGGAAGAGAGGTGAAGAAGGGAGTACAGGCAGGGTGGAATGGGTGGAGAAGAGTGTCAGGAGTGATTTGTGACAGACGGGTACCAGTAAGAGTGAAAGGGAAGGTCTACAAGACAGTAGTGAGACCAGCTATGTTATATGGGTTGGAGACAGTGGCATTGACAAAAAGGCAGGAGTCAGAGCTGGATGTGGCAGAGTTAAAGATGTTAAGATTTGCACTCGGTGTGACTAGGATGGATAGGATTAGGAATCAGTATATTAGAGGGTCAAGCTCATGTTGGACAGTTTGGAGACAAAGCAAGAGAGACGAGATTGCATTGGTTTGGACATGTGCTGAGGAGAGATGATGGGTATATTGGGAAAAAGATGCTAAGGATGGAGCTGCCAGGTAAGAGGAAAAAAGGAAGGCCTAAGATAAGGTTTATGGACGTGGTGAGAGAGGACATGCAGGTAGTTGGTGTGACAGAGCAAGATGCAGAGGATAGAAAGAAATGGAAAGAGATGATCCTCTGTGGCGACTGCTAATGGGAAAAGCCGAAAGATGATGATGATGATGATCTGGTCCTTCACCTTATATTCTTTCTTTTGTTTTTTGGCACATTCAGTTGCTGCCTGGTTTTTAGCTACTTCTGGTTTGATTTCCATTCCTGCTTGATGCTGATATGCTTATGCTAGATTAAGGAGAGAAGTCCTCTTAGATTTATTCTCCTCATGTTTCAAAACCTTCACTACATTTGGGTCGTGTGAGGGTAGCAGATATGTGTGGAGTCCCACAATTGCAGATCTATACATGTAATCAATTTCAAGGAGGCCCATCTCTCCTTCAGAATGGGGAATATATAATCTTGGTATGCACTGATTTTTATAAATCATTTGGTGAGCATGAAGCATCCTTCTTGTTTTTCTGTCTACTCTATCCAACACATTTTGGGGTCAGTCAATCACTCCAAACTGAAAGTTAGGACAGAAAGAGCAAACTGGTTTATAGCTTGGAGTTTGTTCCTATAGATTAGTGCTGTTTTCAGGATTAATTGAAGTCTTCTGAAATATTCCTTACTAAGTTTTTTTCGCATTTGTTCATGTTCTATTGTTGATCCTTCATCAATTTCCCAATATTTATACACTCCTTCTTGCTCAAGTTCTTTTATATCTCATTCTTGTCCCACACTGATGTATTCCTGGCGTTGCAGTTTTCCTGCTTTAAAAGTTGCATTTGCACATTTATAAAGACCAAATGACATTCCTATATCATCTGAAAATGTTTTGACAACTTGCAGTTGTGCTTTCAGTTCCTCATCTGATGAGTTATACAGTTTAAATAATCGACAAAGAGAAGATGAGAAGTCTTTATACTTTGTTGTTTTCTAGAGCCAAATTATATCCATGGCCTAAGCTGTTAAGTAGAGAGCTTAATGGGTTAAGGGCAAGCCAGAATAGCAGTGGTAAAAAGAGTCACCCTGGAATATCCCCCTTTGAATTGTTATTCCTGAGAAAATAATTTGACCTTTATCATGGCTTAATTGCAAACTGGTCTCCCACTGTTTCATGGTCACTGTAATGTAGTCGATCAGTATAAAATGTATCTTACATATTTTTAAGCACTCTTATCCATAAATGTGGGATACTATCAAATGCTTTTTTGTAGTCAATCCATGCCATACTTAGGTTTTTCCCCTTTTTACAGTTCTCACAAATGATCCTTTGTTCCATACGACTTTCTTTTATTGCCCTTTTATTCCACTGCCATAATTGATTTTTCTTCTAAATGACTATAAACTATGTCAGCATCAATTCCCATGTATAGTTTATATGTCGTCAGAAAGCAAGTTATTGGTCTATAATTTTTAGGATAGCTTGCGGTTTCACTCTTAAGTAGGAGCATTGTTTTTCCTGTTGTTAGCCAGGTTGGTGTCTATTCGGGACACTCATAAATTGTACTTACTCACAAGCTAAATCTTTGTGCAAAGATGTTAATGCTTTTATCCAAAAGTTAGGTAATGAATCTGGGCCTGGGGTTTCCAATTAGATGCTTTTCTTAACTTTGTTTCAATCTCTCTGGGTGTTATGTGTGTGTGTGTGTGTGTGTGTGTGTGTGTGTGTGTGTGTGTGTGTGTTAGTTTAGCAAGGGTGGGGTCTTAAGGTAGTAGATAACACACTTGCCTGAAGCTAACAAAGCAAATATCTGTCAGGGGATGGCAAGGAAAGGCAGGGATCCATGGAATGTAGTATGAGTGAAAGGCAGTGAACCCTGGAATGTAGTATGGGCAAAAACAGCACTTCCATCTCCATAACCTGTTCGATTATCTCAGACACAGTAGCTCCCTATTTTCCAAATATCTTCACCACAAACCTGTAATGCACATCATCATTAACCCCCCTTCACACATTTTTCTACGTGGGGGTCAGAGTGTCATGTGAACTATCGCAACCTCTTTTCATTCAATACCACTCTCTTATCTTCTTTGAGAGTCATCCTAAGTGTTGGGAGTCTTCTCTCACACAATCCATCCTTTTCTTTGCTGGATGTCCTCATTTCTTCCTCCTTGTTTCTGCCAAAACCGCGTCACCAAATTGACTGTTTTCCTGATCATGTGTCTGAAACACTAATCTGTTTGCTTTGACCTACTTTGCAATTGAAGCTAGTTTGGCTTCTGCAATGATGTCATTTTATTCATGTGTCCCACAGTCTGCATCCAACCATTCTCAAGTCACTTCATCTCTATCACTTTGACATTCCTCACCTGCTCAGCCTTCACTGCCCAGGTTTCTTTGTGTACCATAAAGAAGTGGTGGTCATAATGTGGGTTTGGACACCTTATTTTTCAGCTTCTTTGATATTATTCTGTCACACACTAACCCCGCACACTCTGTGCCATTTGGCTGCAGCCCCCTCCAGACTTGCCTTCTCCTCAACCATCCCTCCTAAATACTTGAAACTGTTATCTGTTCTGCCATCTTCCCTTCAGTCTCAATTTTCTGCTTCTTCTGATTTCTCCATTTGCTGCTATAACTGTTTTGTCTGTACTCAGTTTCATTCCATGTGACTTCAAGTTTGTATTCATACCCCAATCATTCGCTGAACTTCTTGTTCACAGTCTGCTTGTAATGCCACATCGTCTGCATACATCAGCTTTGTTGACCTGTCCCCTCCAACCGATTTGCTAATGTAGTCTATCACCAGTATAAACAGCAGTGAGCTCAGAGCTGAGCCTTGATGCACACCCAACCCCACGGGGAACTCCTGTGCAGGTCTGAATACCGTTAGTGCTTGTGCCATTGGGTCCTTGTACTTAGTCTGTACTAATTCTATCAGTGTTTCTGGAACTTCAGTACATTCTCCAAATCTGGGAATGCTCATTTGGACTCCTTCCTCACCTTTTCTCTAGCAGTCATCCTTTCTTGCACTTTCTTGAAGTGTGACAGGAGTTTGCTATCTCTATACTGGCTGCAGTTGTGAATGGAACTTGATGAGAGATGATATAACAAAGGACAGGGTATCAAAACTACAATCTCTTTCATCACCATACATGTTTAGATTGCAGTTATATCCATAGTAATCTATGAATAATAGCAAATTGGTTGAGCTCCACATAACAATTGCACAAACATAAGAAATCAGTCAACATTTCAGTCTTCCACTGCATAGGTTGACTGTCTGTGACTGCAAGTTGTCTGTATCATGCAAACCAAGTGTTTAACAAACTTTGAGACACTAACCCCAGGATTTAATAAAATCTGTGTACACTCCGTGTAGTGCCTACATGGAATGTTACCATGTCCGTTGTTATGGTTCCCCCTCAGCAGAGCACCACATATATTAATGATGGCACACTGCCGTGGGAGAGCCAAGGAATATGGTTATTAAATCAGTGTAGGGAGAGATGTAGTGCTAACCGTGGCTGCAGGTGAGTAAGAGACTCCATGCAATGTCCTTTTGTTTTTTTTTTTTGTTTAGTTTATTTTATTTAAAAAAAAAAAAAGCATGTTTGTGCACCGCAGAGCTCAGCAATGCTCAGCTCTGCCCACATTCAAGACAGCAGACACCTGTCAGACATCTAAAAATAGAAACCGGATGTGATTATTTATTTAAAAGTGTGTTTAACCGTGTCTGAGTGTGTTCGTGCAGCACGGCATGGTGCTCAGCACTGCATATAGGTAGCTCAGTGGTATATGTGAAGGAATACCAGATATTTTAATAGCCTCATAGTTAAAGGGGTAGAGTTATGGTTTCATGAGCAGTAGGTCCAGGGTTTGAACACATGGAAGGGAAATTAGGTATTTAATTTTGATAGACATATCATGCAGACTATTTGAAAATATGGCCAAGCTGCACTCTGCTAAGCTCTGCTCAACTGTGCATAGTCATGCTTAGCACCACATAAACATGGTAACGGCTGCCAATGTTTATGCATTGCTAGGCTCTGCTTGGCATTTTGGTGTTTGCATTTTGCTAACCTCCGCTAAGGCTATGGTTCGGCGAGTTTTTGTTCTTCTCAACTCAGTCATGCTGGTTTGCACACTGCTAAGCAATGAGGTGCTTTTCTGAATGTTGCCCAATGACTTGTAAAGGTGGGAAACTAGCCTATATTAAGCCCAATAGGTGGGAATACAGCAGAATCCATTGAAGATTTGTCACTGACGGTATACTATGGCTGGTGATGTTGGTCAAGGTGCGAGCTCTCCGGAGCAGCTTTGCGGCATTTTGGAGTCCAGGGTCATGGTTGGGCTCCTTGTCAAAAACCATGATGACGAGCTGCTGCAGGGCGATTTCCGAGGCTCAGAGTGTAAGGCCGAGGCCTGGGACCGACTGGCCAGAGAACTTGCCAGTGTTACTGGTATCCCCTGCACAGGTGAGCAGTGTCATCACCACCATGAAGACTTGAAAAGAAGAAAGATGGGGACTTTGGACACCTGGGTCGAAGAAGCAAGGGCAGAGAATGCACCACAAGTATGTAACTACTTTTACCTCTGTTTTACCAATATGTAATCTAAATGTCTGCAAAACTGGTATGCATAATGGTGTGTTTCTCTCCCAACAGCTAAAACTGACAGGGCTTGCAATGTTGAGTCACATGCCGGGCACTTGTCCAGGTTACGCTGTGAGTGCAGTGAGTACAGATGTATTATGCTAACTGTACTGAAATAACCAAGAAAGAGTAAAGCATTACCTGCAAGTACAGAGTCATAAGGTCATAAATTATTACTAGGCTAACTGCCCTTGTGGGCTATTTTAAGCCTAGCCAATTATCCCATGTGAGAATCAATCAAACCCTGTACCTTGTGTCTGTAAGGCAAACACCTTAACCATTACACCAATCTCCTGGTCTTATGCTGTAACTGTTACTGGCATGTTTATATACAGTAAAGTTTGTACTGCAATAAAAGTGAATACTGTAGTTGTACTACCAGGTCATATGTTGGCTCCAGGTGAGCTCTAGACAAATATCAGTCAGTAATCAGCAGTGACTCAGTAGCCCAGTTTTTAAATGCTCTTTATATAGTAGATTTTCCCACACACAGACCAGGGTGCGAATCCAGTGGTATGTAGCACTAAATATTATAGTATCAGTCACATAATGCTCACAGTTTCTCTCTCCACAGGAACTACAGGTAAATGGGCAAGGTAGCCAATATTACGAGTAGATAATTGTGTGTTTAGATGTCACAGGCTGTTAAAATCATTGGCAAGAATGTGAAAAATTAGCAATGGGCAGTCAGAAATAAAATGTGTAATCCTAGTATGGTGGTATGCCTGGAGTGTCTGCTAAAAGTTGCTGTAGTCAATTAATACATTCCATGCAGATGTCCCCTGCAGTCACTGCTAATGGGTTCTATTCTCATGCCTGCCAACCAAAGCATGACTGCTGTTTAGTGTCTGTACTGTACACATACATGCCTCTCAAGTGTCACAATTTCACATTATGCAATTAATAGTGTGTAATCTATCTGTTATAGGATTACCATGGAAATTATTACTTAGATTGCAAAGTATCACCATATCATCCCACAAAACACCTTAGTAGTTATATAGGTCCACCTGATGTTCAAGTGATCTGTATAGTTGTGTACCTGTAGTTGTTACTGCTTGCCCCATAGTTCACCATGCAAATAGCTTGAGAGGTATAAAGATATATATATATATATATATATATATATATATATATATATATATATATATATGCTACAGCAGCCATAGGAGACTTGCAGTCACTGCACACATAAAGAAAATACAGGCCCGTAGAGATAGATAGATAGATAGTAGTACTGCTGTCAAGGAAATAAGCTGCAATGTTACTAATGGACTGTTTCACTCTCTCCCCATCCCTTATCTTCATTTATTTATTACTGTTATTCATTGGTTATGGTTTACTATTAACATATGTTGTTACATTAACTGTTTATGGGTCATGTGTTTTATTATTGTTATGTATTATAATGGTTGCATATTAACATATATTGTTAAATTACCTGTTTTGTTGGTCTTATGCTCTAACTGTTACTGGCATGCTGTTAACATGATGACTGTTCTGTTATTTACTGTTGTGTTTCACATAACATGCATTTGTCATGTAAATGGGTTATTTCCAATGTTCTGCAATGCTATTACTAACAATGATTTGTTCACAACTAACCTATACCAATTGCTATACCTACATTACACAGCATGTTGAGGTAGGCCAGTTCCAGCTGATCTGCCTACTGTGTCTCAACTGGCCATGGCACTGGGTCCTAGCATGTATGGGTCCCAGAGAGGTGGTGCCCCCTCGCTGTCCTGCACCACCAGCAGTGTCGGGTGGACTGTCTTAGGGGACAGGGCCCGTCCTCCCCCTGGGAGCGGTGGCAGTGGGGCCCTGCTTGCCGCATTACACCACTTTCTTATCACCCCCATTTTATTTTCATATTTTTTAGCACGGATTTGCATGGAGCTGCTGAGAGCTGCACACAGCGTGACAGCTTGGTGAGCCACTTCGCTCAACTATTCTTAAATGGAGCTTTAATGATTAAATGTTTACTACATTGTCAGACACATCTTCAAAATAAACACCTCTGCCATGTTTTGAACATGAGCCCCTCACACCTACAGCACAATGCATTAACCTACCACGCCACACAGTTGTTAATTAAAACAGGTGTTTTCAGCAAAACATACTGATTGCCACTTACAGTCATTATCCATGTCTCAGTGTAGCTGCACATCACAAACTAAAATAAAAACTAATGGGAAAAATGGTTGTTTACCTTGGACTCTGGTGCAATAATAGACCAGTAGATAGCCAAAGACATAATAATGGATGTAAGTGAGGCCTGTGATAGCAGGTAAATGTGCCCTCTTATCAGCAACATATTTAAACACAGCTGCTAAGGCATTAACGGCAAAGTACATATGTGCAACTGGTACCATGATGCTGAAATACAGCCAGTGAAAACCATGCACATACTGATGGATGCAGACAATGTGTGTCACTGCCTGCATGTCTGCACATATACCCTGCTAAATACACCTGCTGCAGCACTGACTCAGCAGCCCAGTCTGTTAAATGCCTTGCATGCAGTACATTTTGTCAAACACAGTCCTGGGTTCAAATCCAGTTTTGTGTTGCAGTTCAATTACATTACTGTGAAGATCTTAATCCTCACAGGTTACTGCTAATTAATTAACTGCTGCCCAGTTTTGCAAGTCAAAGGCCTGCAGGTAGGGACACACTGCACATATCCATATAGCCTAATTATATGTCACCTACTACACTTGTTATTGGCAATGTTGCATAACAGATGTACCTTAATCACATGCCTCGACTGGACTGTAAAGGGTACCCTTACCCTGACTCTGCTGTAATGACAGGGCTGCCACAGCTGCACAGTTATACATACAGTTTGCTGTCCTTCAAAGTGTTCACACTCCCCACTATGTAGAAAAAATACAAGGTTGGACCACCACGATAAGTCAATAAAACTTTTAATCCAATGGAAAGAATATAGATAAGCGCTTTCACCTACACACTGAGTATGCTTCTTCAGATCTCTAAACATACTAAAGAGCTCTCATCTTAAATAGTATTCACTGAATTATTCCTAAATTAATTATTCAATCAATTCATCAATAAAATAATTAAAACAGTATGATTAATTAAATCATCCAGAGAGTAGCTCACATTACTATTTAAAGGCATCATTTAACAAACAACTCATCCTTACTAGAACATCTTACATGCAATGCTCAGAAATATATAAATTAATGAGACATACTTATATACAAAATACTTATAAGCCAATGCTTAACTAATCATTAAAATAACAAAATAATATTTGTTAATAATAATAGTGAAAAAAATCACTAGGAGCAAAGCAGAGGAAGGCTTAAGCAATTCTGTCCAAACTTGCATAAACTCTGAGAATGTTAAAACGATTCAGCCACAGTCCACAGACTCTAATTAAAAGATGTTTATTCCGTGCACATACAGCATTTGGTTAGCGCTTTCGCTTATAGCTTCATCAGACCAACTATAACTCTAACAAAGATCTTTATATACAATTAATGGCGGGAAACAATCACAAGCATTTAAAGGCATATTCCTATAACTGACAAAAATGTCAAAACTCATTAAAAATATACATTTTATAAGAACTGCAAATCAACTTGTGATTCAAACATCCATCTCATGAAACAGTTCATATAATATCTTATGACATAATATATAAAAAAAAAAAAACATTAAAACTTTAAAAACTTTAATCACAGAAATAGAGGGCATCAGTAGCCTGTGAAAAGTCGCTCTTCCATAAAGTGAAATAATTCCAGACCTAACAACTATAAAACAACACATATGAGCAGTAATCAACATGGAGCCATGGATAGACACTAGATCTCTTATAATCAGTTAACATAATATTGCACCAGCTGACATAATATCAGTCCCATAAAGACCAGCTGGGTCTACGCCTCTGTGGAAATAAATATATAGACATATGTCCTCCATCTAGAACACTTTATATATAAAAAAAGATTCCTGGTTGGATCAACCTAACTATAATCTCTAAACCTTTAACACAAAAAAACAAAAATACATAGTGTTTAAATATTTAAAAACATATAAAGATATATATATATATATAAACACCAACAAGTCAGTAGTAACACATGAGGGACTATAATCATACCTTCAGTCTCCTCATTTTTAGAAATGGTCTTATCGGTACCTTGCCATTCAAACCCGGTGGGACATCAGCCCTAAACTTAATGATCCAACTACTCTCTTTGGACTCTGTTAGATTACAGACATCACCACCTCTCTGTGTCTCGTATAGCTTTTCTAGTATCCTAAACTTGAAGGTATGTGTTAAATCAGTGTCAGCAACGTGCTTGGCCAATGCATTGCGTAAACACCCTTTCCTGATGTGGTAAACGTGTTCCCGCATTCTATCCCTAAGGCATCTATTGGTTTTCCCAATGTAGAATGCGGGACACGTGATGCAGGTGGCCAAATACACCACGTTAGTAGACATACAATCACCTCCGGTTCTCATTCTAAAGTCACCATAACCCGTGGGGTGAACAAAGACCGCATTGGACTCAATGTAAGAACAAAAGTTACAGTGACCACAAGGAGATGTGTGCTGGTTCTCATTCAGACCTACATTTCTCGAGGGCTTGGGATAACATAGCATCTTTTTAAGGCTCTTCTTGTTCCTTAACAGATGAATTCATAAATTTATACCCAATTTATGTAAAAAATTGTTAACTTACTATAAATATATAAATACAATATCAATGTCATTAAAATACACTACATGAAATTAAATCAACTGAGTAAATATAAAACACAATAAACAAAACTCTATTTTAGGGGGTGTGAATCAAGTATTGGTTTAATGCTCATATATTGATTGAGGCCTGGATACTGGTGTGCTTGCATTCTGAGAATCCACTGGAGCTCTATAGTTTCCAGTCTATTTATGGGATTCCCTCCTCTCCCAGTGGCCTTAACTAATTGTAGCACTCTAAACACAAACGTATGTCCCTTATATACAGCAACATGCTTCGCTAATGCATTCAGTTGATTGTTCTTTTTTATATCATAAATATGATTATATATCCTATCTCTAAGCCTTCGAGACGTCATGCCCACATAGAAGGCTTGGCATTGTTCGCAAGTTGCTAAATAGATCAAATTCGAGTTATTACAGGAAGCAAAGAATCTAGGTGTAAAGCTAAACTCCATGTTAGGGTGATGAAAAACTTTATTTTCACTGATAAAAAGACATAAGTTAGAAGCACCACAAGGAAAAGTTCCAAAAGGCTTCCTTTCTCTCAGGGAATGTGTTTGTTTAAATGATGTGCTATGATCAATACATAAAATTCTCTTTAGATTTTTACTATTCCTATACGTAAAACTTGGCTGTATACCTACAATCTTACGTGTATTATGTTCAAGGCTAAGTATATGCCAATATTTGCGTATAATACCTGTAATTAGACTATTATCATTTGTATATCTGGTGACAAAGGTTACCTTGTCACCAGAGACACCCCTCTTATTATTATTATTTCCGTAATTATGATAACATCTATCTTGTTTTTCAGCTACTTGTGAGTCATTATTCATGGTATCACTATATATCGAACTTGTTTCACCCAACACTTTCTCCCTAATGTTTCTTACAATGTTCGTTTTATATCCCCTATTTATAAAGAGATCTTGTAATATGTCCGCTTGTTCTTTAAGCTGGGTTGGTTCTTTACATAACTTGCTTATCCTGATAAACTGACTTTATCCTGATAAACTCCCCACTATGTGTATGTAAGCTGTATGTAAAGGTAACTACTACAGACTTACCATACCTCCCGACCCCCTAGAACAAGGGATCCGAACACAGCCATACTTAATGGGGGGGGGGGGACAAAGGACCAGAGATAGGGACATGTTTAACAGTTTGCTCCTACAAAGATAGCAAGTTGATAGAACAGCTATTGCATTAGCACATACATTCTGATGGGTATGAAGTCTGACACTCAAATGCATCTCTTTCCTTACTGACCTCAAACCACCATGTATGACAGCGAATTGCCAGATGACCACAATATCATGGGGCACTGACCACACATATGAGGCAAAACTGTGGACATACTTCATAAATCTCTACAGTTGACAGTTATGGTACCTACCCCTCTGTGATGCTGTAGTCTCCACACTTCAGTAATGTCCATCAAAACAACTAAGGGCCCAAGGTTTACATGAAGGCCTTGTATATTGCACTGTAGTGGCATGTCATTGGCTAATGATAGTGCAATTCAGCTGTTTTGGCTGCAATTAGCAATTCTGAGCCACAGATTGGTGCAGAGGCAATTACCTGCTAATGAGCAGTACCTTAAAAAGGCAAGCAGCTGATTATGGGGAACAGGTCTGTATGAGAATTAAATCACACAGAGAGTGCATTTCCAAAAGATAACCAGAAGCAAACAAAGGAGTACTGCACTCCACCAGGTATGCAATAGATTTCTCCATACAACAGGATGCAGATGGGAGGATGGAGCTATGGGAAAAAGGGATTACAGCAGTAAGGCTGTCTTAGATTTATGGTAATGCCATGTCAATGATACTCTGCTGTCCTACACCTACAGGCATGCCTCTCAACTGTCCCTGATTTTCAATCACATCTTAGCTCTGTCTCTGTCAATCCCTCCTGCAATGGTTGGCTGTTGTAGGAAAGCTAGTGGATTACACGTAATACATAGTGACAATAAGAGTGTACACTCCTGTAACGTCAAACAATCTACTGTAATACACCTCCTCTCATTCTGTTAATGCCTCACATAAATAGTTCTAACATTTAAAAGTGTCCCTGATTTACTCTGACTAAGTCCCTGTTTCTGTTGACATTTGGCCCTGCTTGGTTGACACCTATGCCTAACATACCTGTCAACCTCTTACAGCAAAAAATCAGGACAAAGCCATAATTAATGGGGGGACAATGGCCCAAACTCAGCGACAGTGTTTAAATATTACTCGTACAAAGTAAGAATGTGAATAGAATAACAGATCTTACTGTAGCATAACTGTGTTCTGAAGGGTATGAGGTTTGAAATTCAGATGTCTGTATTTATTTTCTGACATCAACCATCAATGACTGGCCAGCCATTTGTCAGAAATCCATAAGTTTGTGTGAAAATGACCAAAACTCTGAGTCAAACATCTTTACATTCTGCAAACATCTGTATAGCTGAGCGGTATGATGCCTACAGGGAACATATACTACAGCAGGTTTGCATTGTTTCCTGTCGTTGTGGCACACTGCTGTTGCTGGACTGTCCCCATATAGTTGTTGTAATAGCACACTGCTATATGTCTGGAAGTGGCTGTATGACATATTAGTGGGAATTTGCCCATAGGGGACGCACCACAGTAGACTGCAGTGCTGGGTGTAGGAACATACAGCAGAATCTGTCACAGCACACAGGGACATATCCCAGTATTGCTTTTATACTGGTGGCATCCACACATGTAGTGTGTTGCCAGACTATGGGGTATGACATGTGATGGAGCAGTGGATAGTGCAGGCCATTATGAGCGTGCTGGATCTGTACATAGTGGACATCCAAGTATCTGGTCCTGTAATGTGTCCCCCTTGTGTTGTCTTTCAAGAAACATGTACCGCAGAAGACATGCCCCCTTCTCGAATGCGTAGAATGACATAATATTGGATGGACTGAGACAGCACCATCAGATCTTGTTGTTCATGGGGAGGCATAATCAGGAGGAGTGGGCAGATCTTGTGTGGGATATCAGATTGGCCAATGGGACAGGACCTATGAGCAGGTCCAACACTGGGCAACAGATATGGTGTATGCTGCACGACAAAGGAAAGCTGCTGTTTCCAGGGATTGTGCAGCCACTGGTGGAGGGCCTGCAATGCAACAACCACTCTCGTCCACAGAAGAATTCCTGGTGAACCTAGGAACACCTGACAGCTCCCAAGCATGCTTCACACTCTACATCGTGGAGGTGTGTGCCAGTGTCCACAGCAGAGACGCGTCCAGGTAAGCTTACTGTGTTCATCAGTGTACTACTGTATCAGTCATTGTGGCAGGCTGTGCATACCAGTACATGTGTGTCAGTTCTACCTGCATTAGGGTGGTTGGGGTTTACTCGCAGTTGTGCACGCATACTCAGGTCAGCAATATAGCCATTATCACAGTAGCTACTGTACATGTGGATATATGCACATATTACCTTGTAGTGCTGCAACATTTGGTGGTGCTGACAATACCTCTCCCTCACCTTTTCATAGGTCCATCAGGTGTGGCCTAAGTCCGTGGTCCTATACCTGTAAGTGTGATACTGTTTAACAGATCATCTATACCCTATGAAAGTTAAGGGCTGCCATATTGCCCTATGTACAACTGTTGTGTTTAGCCAGAGTAGAATATTTGTATGTTTCAGTTTGGAATTTACTTACCCTGCTATTAACTGGGAATCCTATATGACACCAAACATATAAGCACAGAGATTCCTGTATTTTGTAAACACAAACTTCCTGGACCAGATAGTCAATACACCAACAAGGGGTGCAAACATACTGGATCTGGTCCGCACTAATATGGGAGACTGCTGCACACCCACATGTAATGTCTTCTCTGGTAAGGTAAGACCACAAATTGGTCTCCTTTGAAGTAAAAATAAAACTGGGACTCACAGCTAAACATGGAATATTCATGAACTACTCTAAGGCTAACTTCATGTTATTAAGTGATAACCTGGCAAAATTTCAATCCCCTATAAACCCTGGGAACACTGCTGCCTATGACGAAATGTTCACAGAAACCCTGTACAAGCATGTTAATAGCTGCATTGAGGCATCTTTACCCACCAGGAAGAAGTACAGTACTAAGTCAAAAAACATGACACCCTGGAATCACAAAATCAACAGGCTGTATAACCAAATGAAGAAAATCTTGGCAAAAAATTAGGAGATGCAGCACCCAACAGGACAAAACCACTCTCAAATTCCACAAACATCTCAGAGGACAAATACAGTCTACCAAAGTCAAATTTGAGGTAAATGTGGCCTCCCAGGCCAAGGACAACCACAAAGCATTCTTTAGCTATGTTCACATCATCAAAGGTAATACACAATTGTGTGCGCAGCTCATTGTAAAGTGGAGCCACTGATATTGATCCAGAAGATATAGCAAACCTACTGGCCAGTAAATTCAACTCCAACTTTACCCCTCTCTCCCCTTCAACCTTCCCTCAGGAAATGCCATCAAATCTAATTCCCCCTGCTATCACTAGGGAAAAGGTCCTTAATGCTCTAAGGGCAAGAACACTGTGTCATTGGGTCCAGACAGTATCCCAGGATGACTTCTAAATAGCATGAAACATGACCTATCAGGGCCTCTGGAATTACTGTTTAATTACAGCCTCCAAACAAGCTTCATGCCTCAGGAATGGAGAACAGCAACAGTCATCCTTCTGCACAAAGGTGGGCCATCTACAGACCCTGAAAACTACAGACCCATAAGTCTCAACAGCCTTATATGCAAAGTCTTGGAAAGAATTATCATGGAAATGATTGACAGTGATATATTAAACCTTTAGACACTGGACACAACTCAGTTTGGTTTCATCAAGGGCAGATCATTCCTACTTGACCTGGTGAACTTCTTTGAGAAAGTAACCAAACCAATGGATGAGAGCAAATTGGCTCACACTACCTACCTTGATCTGGCCAAGGCATCTGACACAATACCCCACTTGGACATTGTTGATAAACTCAAGAGGTTGGGTATAAACCCGTATGTCACTCAGTGGATATTCAACTGGCTCACAGACAGGACCCAGGACATTAGAAATGGGGAGTTCAGCTTTACAAAGAGGCCAGTTACAAGTGGAGTCCGTCAGAGATCAGTCCTTGGACTGCTGCTTTTTAGCATTTACTTCTCTGAAGTCAAGACCAGTGTCAATGATCTCTGGCTGACTAAATTTGCAGATGACTGTAAATTAGGAGCTGTCATTGAATCTCACACTGATACAAATGTTCTTCAGGAGGGGCCGACACAGACAAACAACTGTTGTCAGAGCCATGGACTAAAACTAATTGCCAAGAAATGCATAATAGTATCCTTTGGGAAGTCATCCACCACTAGTAACTATCATATAGACAAACACACTCCTTAGAGTTGATCCAGTAGTCAGGGACTTAGGGACAGACATAGATAGTACTCTAGCCTTTGACCATTATGTGTCTACAGTAGTGAGGAAATCATTCTATGTTGCACAACTTAGAAATAAAGGTATGGCAACTATATCCAAGGAAGTCACTGTTCCACTATACTCGGCATTCATCAGACCTATCACTGAGTACAATGTCCCCTTCAGTATGTACCCAACCACAAATAGCTTCATAGGTTCATAGGTGTGTACTAGGCTAATGGCCCTGGAGCCTTTACAAGCCTAGCCCATAGGATTACCCTGTCATTGTGCCACCCGACCTTAGTTTCCAGTGTCTCTGTCGAGTAGAGCCACTATAGTGATCCCGGGGTGAATTTTCAATTTCCCATCCACTCATCAAGATTTCTCTTGAAGAAAGCTAGTGGGGTGCTCTGTTTGACATGTATGGGAAGTCAATTCCATAGCATGCGTAGTCTCTGGGCTATGAAACTGTCCCTCCAGCACATTCTGTTGATTGTGGTAATGAGGTTGAGGTCTCTGGAGCGTGTGGTGCGATGGGATTGGGATTTCCTTAGATGTAGCATTTGTAACAGAGCTGGGTCAGACACGGATTTGTAAGTCAAGCAGAGATTGCCTCTAAGTAGGCGATATGAGACAGAGAATAGTTGGAGTTTTCTGAGTCTGTCCATAATGGACAAGTGTTTAAGGCCTAGGATCCTCTTTGTGAGGTACTTTTGTGGCCTCTCCAGTTGTTGCAGGTGTCTAAGTGAGGTACATGCCAAATGGGGCATTGTACTCGATGACTGGCCTAATGAGGGAAGAGTAGAGGGAAACAATGACTTCTTTCTTCCTGGATGCAAAACCGTTGTTAATGAGATGTGCCACACAGAAGGACTTTCTGACCACAGTGGCAATGTGGTGGTCAAAAGAAAGGTTGCTGTCAACCTGTGTTCCCAGATCTCTTATAACACCTTCTGTGTTCAGTGGACTACTATTGATGTGGTAGTTCATGGGAACTGGGTTTTTCCAAAAGGGGATGACGACACAGATTTTGGCATTGAGCTTAAGGCCACGGTTCTGACACCAGCCGTTGGTCTCAAAACTTGCAATAGTCTGCAAACTTTGTCAGCCAGAGTCACTTCATGTTGGAACTTCTGAGAAGTAGATACCAAACAGGAGAGGACCCAAGACCAATCACTGTGGGACTCCATTCGTGACTAGTCGGCAGTCTGACTTGGAGTCAGCTACTTTCACACTGTGGGTTCTCTATCTGTGAGCCAATTTGCAACCCACCTAGTGATATAGGGATTGATGTCTAGCTTAGTGAGTTTTTCTATGATTCCTGAGTGGGGAATGGTATCAAAGGCCTTGGCCAGATCAAGGTAAGCTGTATGAACCAGCTTGCCTTCATACACAGCTCTGGTGACTGAATCAAAGAAGTCGACCAAGTTAAGCAGGCATGATCTACCCTTCACAAAACCAAATTGTGTGGGATCCAGAGTTTGGAGATTCCCTATATCCTTGTTTGTTAGGTCCATGATGATGTGTTCCATAGCTTTGCATATCAGACTTGTCAGGCTAATGGGGCAATAGTTCACAGGGTCTGTAGTCACTCCTCCTTTGTGGAGAGAGATGACTATAGCAGTGCGCCATTCAGTAGGAACAAAACCTGAGGTGAGGCTGTGATTGAACAGGGCACATAGGTGAGGTGCCAGTTCACTCTGTAGTTCATGTAGAATCCAACAATTGGAATGCCCACAGAGGTTCCTGACTAAGTAAAATGTCTTTTGCAGACCGCCTCAAGGCCCTATCCCTGTATTCTGTCTCCTACAGGCTTTTGAGGGGAGATCTATGTCTGGCATACAGGCCGTTGTCAGAGCCCCCACTCTAATGGATCTCCTGCATATCCACAAACCACAGCAAATTCTAAGGACTTAAACCTCATCTGTGATATAAATAGGGCATGCTAGAAAGACAGGTATGTATCCAAGAGACTACCCCATCTATGGAACAGGCTCCCTGTCCATGTGAAGCAGAATTCCTCCCTAACCCAATTCAAGTGCAACTTGGAAAATTGGATGGACAACAGGTAATTCATTCCTGGTTTGGCACCTATGTCTTTAACAGACACTGGCAACTTTGAAATGGTTCACCTCCCAGGCCCCTGCTTAAAAATGTTTCATCTACCAAGCCCATGCTTACATTTGTCATGGGTATCTGGACTTGTCAGAGATTTGGGATGCATGGCTAGGGTTAAAATGGCCCTTGTGGTCATTAGCCTAGTAAACACCTATGAACCAAATTATTTCACCATTATTGCTTCCTATGAATGAAGCCTTCTTATTAAATAGTAAGACCAAAACCACTGAAACCAACTAGGAGTTAAACCAATTACAAATATACAATACCACTACCACTGTAAATGGGTGCACTTTGAGAAATGCAATGTATCTATTTTGGAACAATTGATTAGACAAAAAGGCAAGTTATGAATTTCAAATATACTTTCAAAAATGCTACTAAAGATTTTTATCAAAAATACTATTGGAATACTTTCAGGTGAAAATTCAACCCAATACACGAAGCTACTGCACAAAACTATGTTATATGAACGATATGAGCACTGGTTTTACCACTCAACTAACAGTGAACTATTTAGCCAAACAGATTATCAGTGGTAATTCTTAATATGGCATAGGACTGCGCAACCTTGGTGTTATTTATACTGGTTTAGATCACTGTGTGAAAAGTCCAATATATTCAGTTCTTCTGGGGGGTTGATTACTAATATAAACATAACTAAATCAATAAATTAAGTATAGGCTATTTCTCAAAGAAGTAATACATCAGTTGCACAGTAGCAAACCCTACCTTTGCACTGGCCACCTCAGGCATACCTTACAAGACAGACAGTACAACTCTCAGACTGGCAACATCATCAAGACACAGTCCAATACGATTAAACAAATGCTTTACTATGAACTATGTGGGGGAAGTTAAAGGGGTAGTAAAGCCCCCTTACAGGCACATAAACACAAATTCTGGTTCCAGGTTGCTTTGTATCATGCAAACCAAGTGCCCAAGAAACTCTGATACACCACGTGTTCTCTTCATGGACTACTGTGACAACGCTACCAAAATAGGCAAATGGGGGACTGCTGTGCAGTAGTTATTTTAGATATAGTTGTTAGAACCTGAATTTGTCCAACTGCAGAGAATTTGTGCAAAGAAGCCACTGGTAAACACTCACATTCCTGATCATTAACCTCGAACAAGACCGGACTAACCTGAAAGTGCACAAAGTATAGATACACACACACACATACGTTCACAGGTTCATAGGCTGGTACTAGGCTATTGGCCCTAGGGCCTATATACGCCTAGCCATAACAATTCCCTGGATATTTCTTCCCACAATATTTACTTCCCTGGACCCCTGTCTAGCAGGGCGCCTGACATGATCCCTGGGTTGAATTCCCTATCTCCTATCCAATCATCAAGGTTCCTTTTGAAGACAGCCAAGGAGGCACTCTACTTGACATGTATGGACAGTCTATTCCACAGTATGGGGTGTCTCTGGGTCAGGAATCTATCCCTCCAGCATGTTTTATTCATTGTGATGACAAGGTTTAGATCCCTGGAGCGTGTGGCTCTGAGGGATTGGGATTTCTTTAAGTGGAGCATCTCCAACAGCTCAGGGTTTGACATGGCCTTGTATGTTAAGCAGCGATCACTTCTGAGTAGACGATATGCCACAGCGTATAGCTGGAATTTTTTTTTAAGACAGTCAACATATGGCACCTGCTTTAGGCCTGTGATTCTTTTAGTGAGGTATTTCTGCGGCCTTTCCAGCTGTTGCAGATGTCTTGTGAGGTACATACCAAATGGGGTGTTATACTCTATAATGGGTCAAATGAGGGTTGAGTACAGTGGGACAATGACCTCCTTTTTTCTGGATGAAAAGCCCTTAGTGATGAGGTGTGCCACATAGAAGGATTTCCTGACTGTTGTGGCGATATGGTTATCGAAGGTGAGACCACTGTCCACCTGTGTCCCTAAGTCTCTCATCACACTTTCTATGTTTAGTGTACTGCCACCTATGTGGTAATACATGGGTACATGTTTTTTTTCTAAAGGGGATCACTATACATTTCTTGGCATTAAGCTTGAGCCCATGGCTCTGGCACCAGGCATCTGTTTCTGTAAGGCCCTTTTGTAGAATATCCACATCATTTGGGGATTCAATAATGGCTCCCAGTTTGCAGTCATCTGCGAACTTTGTTAGCCAGAGTCCCTTAGGATTGGCCTGTGCTTCAGAGAAGTAAATGCCAAACAAGAGTGGTCCCAGGACTGAACCCTGAGGTACTCCACTTGTCACTTGTCTGGAGCTGGATTTGGAGTCAGCTACTTTTACAGTCTGGGTTCTGTCAGTAAGCCAGGTGGCAACCCATCGAGTGACATAGGGATTTGTGCCCAGCTTAGTAAGTTTATCTATGATTCCAGAGAGGGGGATGGTGTCGAAGGCCTTGGCGAGGTCCAGATAGGCTGTGTGGACTGCCTTATCCTCGTCCACAGCTCTGTTAATCAGGTTCAGGAGACAAGATCGGCCCTTAACGAACCCAAACTGGGTGGGGTCCAGTGTATGAAGGTTGCCAAAAGTCTTTGTTTAAGTCCCATGATAACGAGTTCCATGCCCTTGCAGATCAGGCTCGTCAGACTAATGGGATGGTAGTTCCCGGGATCCAAAGCGGATCCCCCCTTGTGGAGTGGGATAACTGTAGCTGTGCACCACCCAGTCGGCACGAAGCCTGAGGTGAGGCTATGATTAAACATGACACTTAGGTGAGGTGCCAGTTCATTTCGTAGTTCATGTAGGACACAGCCCAGGATGTCATCTGGTCCTATGGATGCTGTATTCTTAGCTTTGGAGAGTGCGGGTTCTACCTGTGTGGTCGTGATTACAAATTTGGCAATCTTTTGGTACTGAGATGGGCCCTTTAGGGGGTGAGAGGGGGTTGAAGTTGGCACTAAATCTATCCTGCCAGGATATTGGCAATATCCTTGGGATCAGTATATTTCATGCCATTCTGTTGTAGCTCAGAGCAGATCTGAGCATTGCCATTTAGATTCTTGACATAACTATAGAATGCCTTGTGGTTGTCTTTGGAATCTCTGGCAAATTTTATTTTCATAACTAGCTTTTGAGTATTTTATGAGGGATCTCAGCTTCTTACTGAGGCTGGTGAGGGAGTTTTTTGCATCCTGGGATTTTCCTCTTTTCTGCAACAGTTTCTTCCTTCTGTTGTATAGTTTGTTTATAGCACGGGACCACCAGATTGGCTTCCTTTTTTTGGAGGAGAGCATCTTGGTTCTATTTAGGATGTCGCGATTCATGCACGAGTGGATGTGCTCGTACGTACCTTAGTGTAGGACTCAGCAGTCGAACTTTCAGATCCCGTCTGCATGGGTGTCATGAAGTTTGTCACTTCTGACGTCAGTAGCATGAAGTTGGCTTTAGAGAAGTTTATTACAAAGATCCTTACTGGGGGGTGGCAGTGGGATGTGGATGTCAAGGGTGATTTGCTTATGGTCAGACCTGACCAATGAGGGGCTGACCACTGGTATGGAGCATCCATCTCCCATGTTGGTAATGACCAGGTCTAGGATATTGGAGCCCCTGGTGGGACAATGGATTAGTTGATCCAGGGCATTGGAATTTATGAATTCCAAGAACCATTGGGAAAAGGTGTTGGCACCCAAGTAGTATTCTCAGTTAATGGCAGGGTAGTTGAATCCACCCAGTATTACGGTATTTGGTTGTATATTAATATTTTCCAGTATGTTTAGAAAGGTGTAGTGAGAATCTTGGGGCATGGTGTGGCATCTGTAGCAAGCTACAATTTGGATTGCAGTCTTACCTAGTGTTAGTTGAACCTGGAGAATTTCAGATGCATTGTACTGGGCAACTAGCCTGGAGGTGTGAATATCCTTGGTGAATATGGACACTCCTCCACCTTTACTGTTTCAGTCTTGGTTTTGTGGCCAAAAAGTGTGGTAAGAGGTTATAGCCTTGTATTGCAGGGGTGCTCTCTGGAGCCTTGAACCAGGTCCCAGTTACTGCACAGATATCGATGTTCTCCATTTTTAGGATTGCCTCGAGAGAGTGCATTTTGAAGTTAAGACTTCTAGCATTGAGTAGCATTACCTTCAGATTTCGCATGCTTGTATCTGTTACGGTGGTAGTTTTGTCCTTTGAACCTTGCCTAAAAAAGGCACTATAAGGGTGGCAAGAGCTTTAGCCAGTAACCTGAATCCCAGGGGTGACAGGTGCAGACCATCTCTGGCAAAGCATCATGGTTTGTCGATCATGTCTTCCCAGGCAGACAGATACTGGATCCCTTTTGTATGACACCAGAAGCTTAGCCAATTGTTGAAGTCAATCATTTTGTCCTTATACTGTGGTATCATTCTGGGCGAAGGCAGGATGCTACTCAGGGCTAGGGTCACACCTGCCTGGGCCACATGATCCAAGAGCTCTTCCATGTCTCTTTTCATGTAGTACAGGGAGGTACATCTCAAGTCATTCACTCCAACATGGACAATGACAGAGTTGTATTTGTACTTGTTGTGGAGTGACTTGAGTGCATCCATTATGTGGCGGATCCTGGCACCCGACAGGCAGCTGACTGTAATTTTCTCCTTGTTCAGCCTGGTGAGTGGGACATCAGTGTGCCTGACTATAGAGTCACCTATGACTAAAGTGTTGGGTACATTGTCTTGCCTTAGGGGCTGTTGTTGGGTGGCACACTGGTGTTGTGAGCTATGTGTCACTTTGGTTGAGAATGGTGTTTGTTTGTGTTTCTGCTCTGGAGGTCCTTGTTGCTTGGGCAGGTTAATGTTAAGGGCCTCCACATATGTGGGTTTAGTGTTGCTTTGTGTGGGTGTTGATAGTGTGGGTTTTGAAGGGCTATGAGTTGCTTGAGGTGTAGTGCAGGTGTTAACCTTCTACTCTTGACTGTCTAACACAATCTTGGCCGGAGAGAACTTCACTTCCAGTTTGGCTATTTAAGTGCATCTCTCACAGGTTGTAGTGTTGGGTGGTAAGAGGAGAGGGTTGTCTGTGTACATGAGGCAACTGCCACATTGCACCAGTATGCCCAGATTCACCAGGTGGACAGGAGAAATCACCAGAAGCTGACCCTTGGACATGACTGTTTATGTGCTTTTTTTCCCTTACCTTTGCAAGGTACTTTGCAATTATAGGCAGTTTAGTGCCTATAATTAATTTTTAGTTATTGACAAGGAGAGTTGAGTGCTTGTATCAGTTTCAGGCTTCCTAGTGCTTTCCAACAGGTTCTAGAGCAAGTGCTAGTCACCAGGGTTCAGATTTTAGTGCTACTACTGAGAAACCAGCTAGTTTTATGGGAAAATTTGAAGAACAGACTTTCTGGCAATTGGAATAGTTTAACTGAAGCCTCGCGGTTCTGCACAATGCGAAAAATGCACAAACACACACATTTGTAAGCCAGAAAGTTGAAAGGGATAGAAATCAGCCGAAAAAGGCTAATAAAATTACAATTTCAGAGCTGGAAACCACTCCTCTAGTGTCAAATAGGCAGTACAATGTTCACCACTCCCACTGGTAAGCAGTAGGGCTTCCCACTACCACAGCAAGGTCTGGAAAGCTCTTAACACAGAAAATAAGGTCTTGAGACAAGCAAAGCCAGGGATCTGGACTATACTGGCTAGGAAAGGTGGGAAACAAGATAGTATTTTTTTTGGTTAAAATAGGCTAAGCAATGCAATAATAAAGTAAATAAACACAGAAAAGGCTAACACACTTGAGTGTGTAGTCCTAAACAGTAAATGCAATTAAAACGCTACAAAATTAGCAATTTAAAACTTTTTAAACGAAGCAAGGCAATTGCACAACTGAAAAACGATTAAAGAGGCAGTAATACAGTAGAATAAGTAGCTAGTCTACATACACAGAGAAGCCTATAAATACAGAAAAGCAGCTAAAACACAAACAATTCAGATGCAGTGCAACCTAGAGCACTTGAGTTGTAGCAATATTAAGGCAAATACAGTTATAATAAATACACTAAAATATACTCTATATTTCCAAAATGTTTAAGAAGCACAGTCGGAACACAAGGAGATTCAGGCATTTTTTTTTTTAAGAAAGGGAGAAAGGCATAACCGAAGGCCTTCTCAGATGTCCTCTCTGTATTAGAAAGAATGACCTAATGACACTAGATTGGCAGGAGCATCCCAGATCAAATTTACAGTAGGGGTGGGCAACAACAAAGCCATCAAGTATAACAAGACACCAACAGGGAGGGAGGGTGGAGACCAATACTAAAGCTATTAGCCTACACTCTTTAGACAGTAAACACTACAGAAATCTTTATGACAGCAGTAAGCCACAAAATGAAAGTTTTTAAAAAGATAAAGGAGCAAAGAGACTCTACAGAATACTTTTAACTGCAAACAAATCAGTTACCTGTGCAGATGAGTTAATAGCAATAAAATACAGTAAAAGTATGCAGCAGGCAATAAAAAGTGCTATATATAAATTGCTAGAAGCAATAATTAGTACAAATAAGCCAAAAAACAGGATACTTATACATCTCAGATCAGACTTGTAGTCAACGCCCCTCCTCCACTCTACTCAGTGTGTATAGACAGAAATTCTCTCAAAGTTACGGCTTAAATACCAGAAGATACAACCCATCTTTCGGAGTGACTAGAAAGCACAAAAAATGTGGCAGGGATGTTCTTGAATACAGATTGTGTACACATAGTGAACCCTTATAGGTTCATAGGTGTGTACTATGCTAATGGCCCTGGAGCCTTTACAAACCTAGCCCATAGATTTACCCTTGTCTTTTTTTTTTTTTTTAGCAGACTTCAGTTTTTATATATGACAAGCTGATTGTTCACTGGGAAGGCAAAAAGGCCTACTTGAGGAACGCCCTATATATGGAAGACCCCTGATTTAATTTCCATTCCTGAAGGTTGGTCTATGTTTTGCCCAGCTTGTCTGCCACACAATTTTGTTGACAGAATGTAGGAAGTAGAGTGAAATACTGTTGTAAAGCTATATTCCATGATAACATGTCTAGTCTACAAAGGAGGAAAGACCTGGTTCTCCCTCACTTTTTTTTACCACATCGCTGTGCTATTCTCTATAACAACTTGAAGTGGTTCTGGACACCAAAGGTGATTTAGAGATTTCAATGTCTTGATAAGGGCAAACTTCTGCTTTACGTTTATGTGCTTGTGTGTGTCTGTGTGTGTGCGTGTGTGTGCGTGTGTGTGTGTGTGTGTGTGTGTGTGTGTGTGTGTGTGTGTGTGTGTGTGTGTGTGCTGTCCCAGACACCTTGCACTTTTATCCCCCTAGCAAAGTGCAAGGTAGCTATGGTGACTGACTCTTTTGGAACAAGAAAGGAGAGGGAAAGACTTGGATTCAGAGTACTTAATGTCTCAACCAATGGATTTCTCTTCTCCACACAACCCAGAACTTGAATCTGAAAAGATAACAGGTGTTGGTGCTGGGACCAAAGAGACTTCAGTTACCACTGTATTTTTCTCATGTGGAGTGTTGCCACAGGTATCATGAGAAGATGCCATGAGACTCAAAGTCTTGAGGTATTCCCTCCCTTACCAATTAAGGGGACCCTAACAGTCAATAAGACATTAACCCCCAGTCCACAGTGGTTGTATGTGTAACACCAGAGGGGTCAAGGGAAAAACCCTGGAATACATTTAAATGTAGATATATTTTTCCTGTAGGAAAAAAGATCTTTGTACAGAGGTTCTCATGAAATCCCAGGCTGCATATGACATCTATCACAAAACAGAGAGATTTCTGGCACTTTGAAAAAGAGTGTGCATAGATAAGCAAGACATATAACTATTGAAAAATGTGGATACTGTGTAGCCTGCAATGTGCTATAACTGGAACTAGACACTTTGAGAACACTCTTGGGGCAGTAGATAGCCCAAAGGGCAAGGCAGAGAATGGATGATGTGCTCCAGATACAAAAAATCTGAAGAAACGTCTGAGGCCTTAATGGATATAAATGTAACAAAAGCATCTGTTAAATCTCAGGTTACTACAAAATCTAAAATGGGGAAGAAGGGGGTAGGTGATTGTGTTGTGAAATGATCTTGAACTTGGCACTATCACAAACTGGTTTAAGAAAAAGATCCATAACGTACCTCCAGACACACACTTTTTCTGGTATCAGAAACATTCTTGAATAATAACAGATGCACTGAACAGAATAACTTCAGTCTAGTCAAATAAGACCTACAGATTTCAAACAGAACTTTTACAGATCAAAAATTTTATAAATAGTGTTGTCATAAGCTAATTAAGATACAGTTCTAACCTTACTTTAAAAAAATGTTAGACTTTAATTTAGGCAGCAATGTTTTAGCAGAAAATCATCAAATAAAAACTATGTTATGCTGCATTCCACGAATGAGAAGGAAGCAGAATCCATTCCCATAATGCACATTGTAACTATTGAATCTGGTAGGGAGTGGAAAGAGGAAACTACAGCTGCATAGATGTAATAACTGTGTTTGAGCTCACTGTAACACACTTGAAAAATACAGTAGCAACATCCACTGATGAATAGACATATCAGCGATAAAAATAAGTTGCGTACTCACCATAACGTTCCACGTTTGCTGTCCTTGATCTCGCCTTCCTTCTTGCTGGTTGGGTTCGGAGCGGATCCTCGGCTCCGACTCGGCCACATTCTAAAGCTAGAGAGCTTCCACTGGCTCGAGGCTAGAAACTATCCCATCATGCCTAGCGAGAGTTACCTAGATCTCGTTTGTGATAACCCATAGCACTAGTCTACAATATGCAGATATATAAACCATAAGCATACATAACTACCAAGTCATTAGTAGAAGGACTCAGTCCACCCAACTCATAAGACAGGAAGGGAATCAAGACCGATATAGCTAAAAGATGGATAATTCCTCTTGATCATCCAGGAGGGGGAAGGAGAGTGGGATGTAAGAAGGAAGGCGAGATCAAGGACAACAAACATGGAATGTTATGGTGAGTAAATAACTTCTTTATGTTATGTTGTCCCTATCTCCCCTTCCTTCTTGCTGGTTGGGACCACGTCCCCAGCAGCTTCTTCTTGGGTGACTCAATGGAATACACTCATCAGAACCATGGAATCAAAGGATGCCCTGTTTCGGGAGGCCACATCTACTTTGTAATGAGTGACGAAGGTATGGGGATTAACCCAGGTAGTTGCCAGACAAATTGAGTCTAAAGGCAGCCTGGCCTGAAAGGCAGTAGAGGTAAACAAGGCCCTAGTTGACTGCCTTCTAATCTTTCCTGGCAGCTGTTTGTTCTGTTAGTTATAGATGTAAGTGATGGTGTCTGAAAGCCATTTTGATAAAGTTACTTTTAAGACCGAAGTTCCTTTTCTATTCTCTGCAAAGAATACAAACAATTGGTCAGATTTCCTGAATTCCTGTGTCCTGTGCAAGTAAAAACATAACTGCCTATGAACATCCAGTTGGTGTTTACACTCTGCCTTGTTGCCATGATCCGGAAAGAATACAGGTAGTTCTATTGAGTGGTTTAGACTGAACTCTGAGCAAACTTTTGGTAGGAAGTAGGGGTTGGTTCTGAGAGAAATCCTATCTTTGTGGAAAATTAAATAAGTGGACGAATGGATAGAGCTTGTAATTTTTATGCCCTCCTAGCTGAGGTAGTGGCAGTCAAGAAAATAGTTTTCCAAGTTTTTAGAGAACAAGTATTAGCAAGTTCGAAGGGAGGAAGAATCAAGGCAACTAGGACTGTGGGACATAACGCTGGAACCCATTTCTCCCACATGAAAGTTGGAAATAGCAGCCAGCTGAACTCGGATAGTAGCTGCTGCTGCTCCTTGGTTAAAGGCTTCAGTAAGAAATTTGAGGATCTTTGAAAGAGGTGCAGTAAAAGGGATCAATACTATTTTTGGCTGCCCAACAAGAGAACCTTTTCCATTTGCTAGTATAAAGTTTTCTCATTGAGGATTTGTGAGAGGAAATTAGAATATGTTGTACTGCTGGGGAGATGTCAGGAAGCCTGGCTAAGATGGGAAGTGGAGGAACCAAGCTGTCAGCTTGAGGGTCTGTAAGGAAGGGTGGAGTGTGCCCGACTGATGCACCAGCAGATCTGGAACTGTGTCAAGAATCCAAGACTCCTCTTAAAGATAGGGCCATAGAAATGGGAACCAGATTTGACGAGGCCAGTAAGGTGCAATGAGTATTAGCTTGCAACCCAATGATTTTGCTTTCTGAAGAACCTTGGGTATCAGAGGGAATGGGGGAAAGGCATACATAAGTCCCAGGGGCAAACTGTGAACAAGTGCATCCCTGGGTGATTGTCCTGGTCGGGGGACTAGGGCGAAATAGCTGCTGCATTTGGCATTGATGGAGGTGGAAAAAAGGTCGCAGCAAGGCTGGACCCACTTGCAAAAAATCTGGTTCGCAATATCCTGCTTCAGAGACCACTCATGAGGCATAAGGATAGTCCTGCTTAGCTTGTCCTCTATCACGTTGGATTTCCCCAGAATGTGCATCGCAATCTGGAAGCATTGGGAAGACATTGCCCACTGCCACACTCTAAGAGCCTCTCAACACAAGGGGTAGGATCTGGTTCCACCTTGCTTGTTGATGTACCATACTACTGACATGTCCGTCTGAACTGCAATCGTCCCCGTGGGTAGACAGCTGTGTAGTGCTTGCAAAGCCAGGAGCACCACCTCTAGGACGTTGATGTGCAAGTGACTCGTGTTGTTGCCAAGTCCCATGAACAGTCTGTCCCAGATAATGCCCCCTCATCCTATCTGGCAAGCATCAGTGGTCACTGTGGCCACTGGCTGGGGGAGGATGAACGGTTTGCCTATCGTCAGCTGTGTAGACTGAAGCCACCATTTTAGGTTCTTCTTGCAGGTCCCCGTGATGAGAATTTCGTGGGTCATGGGTAGATCTTGCATGGACTATTGAGCAAACAGGAGCCACTGTAATAACCTCATGTGGAAGCGCACTAAGGGAACTAGTGTTATTGTTGCTGCCATGAGCCCAGGACTTTTAGAACAAATCTTGCTTGAGTCATTTTCCTCCCAATTAAGATTGTAACCTGATGTCGAATGGTCGACACCCAATCTTGAGGCAATTTTGCTATCATGTCTTTGGTATCTAAATTTGCTCCTATAAATATATTTACAGGGCAACAAGGCAGACTTTTCATAGTTTATAGTGATGCCTAGCTGAGAGCAGAGGTGAATTGTGGTGTCCCTTACCTCAGTTAGTCGATGCTCGGTGGTGGCAGTAAGGAGCCAGTTGTCTAGATATGGAAAGACCCGGAATCCTAGCTGGCTCAGATGACTGTGACTACTGCCATGCATTTGGTGAACACCCTGGGGGCTGTGGTGAGGCCAAAGGGCAGAGCTCTGAACTGGTAGTGACTGGCTCCCAGCCAGAAGCGTAAAAATCTCCTGGATCACCTGTCCATCTTGATTTGGTAGTACGCATCCTGGATATCGATGGAGCACATCCAATTGTCCTTCCCCAGGAAGGGAAGTATGGACTGCAGTGTCACCATCTGGAACTTTGTCTTCTTGACAAATTTGTTGAGTCTGCTGAGATCCAAAATGGGCCTCCAGTCACTGTTTTCTTTGGTACTAAAAAGAACCTTGAGTAAGTTCCAGATCCAATTTGGTCTGTGGGGACTTCTTGTATGACTCATTTTCTTAGCAACCTTTGAACTTCTAGGGTTGCTTGTTCCCTTAGATTGGGTGGCACATTTGGGATGGATTTTCATTTTCTGGGGAGAGAGGCGGCATGGAGAAAGGAATACTGTATCCCCTGGATATGAGCGACTGTACCCATGTGCCTTTTGTGATATTTTGCCAGGCTTCTTGGTACAGTGACAATCTGTCCCCAACTGCCTCTACAGGTGGACACGGAGGCCTCCTTTCAGAAGCACTGGAAGGGCCTACCAGAGAACCTACCTCTGTCACCCTGACTCTGTAGACCCCCTTTGCCGTAAGGGCAGCGTCTCCCATTATTATTCCCCCCTCTGCCCCTGGAAGAAAAATCACCACATGCGTCAGGAGAAGCTCCTGGGATTTCCAAAACCACATTTTTCTGCCTTTTTGACCTTTGGGATAAAGTCTAGTAGGCATGGAAAAATGTACTCCCATGGCAGAGACAGTCTTGCCATCCTGCTCGCACCTGGTGAGAGTCTCTTTTACCTTGGGCCCAAACAACAATGAGCCACCAAAAGGGGCGTTGGTAAAGGAGGACTTGAAGGGTTCTGCAAACTGACAAAGGCGCATCCAGGAATGTCTCCGTAAGGTGACTCCTGTGCCTGCTGCCCTGCACTTATCCTCGTCCACAGCTCTGGAGACTAACTCAAAGAAGTCAATCAGGTTCAAGAGACAAGATTGGCCTTTCACGAACCCAAACTGGGTGGGGTCCAGTGTATGAAGGTTGCCAAAGTCTTTGTTTAAGTCCCATGATAACGAGTTCCATGCCCTTGCAGATCAGGCTCGTCAGACTAATGGGATGGTAGTTCCCGGGATCCAAAGCGGATCCCCCCTTGTGGAGTGGGATAACTGTAGCTGTGCGCCACCCAGTCGGCACGAAGCCTGAGGTGAGGCTATGATTAAACATGACACTTAGGTGAGGTGCCAGTTCATTTTGTAGTTCATGTAGGACACAGCCCAGGATGTCATCTGGTCCTATGGATGCTGTATTCTTAGCTTTGGAGAGTGCGGTTTCTACCTGTGTGGCCGTGATTACCAGAATTTGGTAATCTTTTGGTACTGAGATGGGCCCTTTAGGGGGTGAGAGGGGGTTGAAGTTGGCACTAAATCTATCCTGCTAGGATATTGGCAATATCCTTGGGATCAGTATATTTCATGCCATTCTGTTGTAGCTCAGAGCAGATCTGAGCATTGCCATTTAGATTCTTGACATAACTATAGAATGCCTTGTGGTTGTCTTTGGAATCTTTGGCAAATTTTATTTTCATAACTAGCTTTTGAGTATTTTATGAGGGATCTCAGCTTCTTACTGAGGCTGGTGAGGGAGTTTTTTGCATCCTGGGATTTTCCTCTTTTCTGCAACAGTTTCTTCCTTCTGTTGTATAGTTTGTTTATAGCAGAGGACCACCAGATTGGCTTCCTTTTTTTGGAGGAGAGCATCTTGGTTCTATTTAGGATGGCGCGATTCATGCACGAGTGGATGTGCTCGTACGTGCCTTAGTGTAGGATTCAGCAGTCGAACTTTCAGATTCCGTCTGCATGGGTGTCATGAAGTTTGTCACTTCTGACATCAGTAGCATGAAGTTGGCTTTAGAGAAGTTTTTTACAAAGGTTTCCTTACTGGGGGGTGGCGGTGGGATGTGGATGTCAAGGGTGATTTGCTTATGGTCAGACCTGACCAATGAGGGGCTGACCACTGGTGTGGAGCATCTATCTCCCATGTTGGTAATGACCAGGTCTAGGATATTGGCGCCCCTGGTGGGAATATGGATTAGTTGATCCAGGGCATTGGAATTTATGAATTCCAAGAACCATTAGGAAAAGGTGTTGGCACCCAAGTAGTATTCTCAGTTAATGGCAGGTTAGTTGAATTCACCCAGTATTAGGGTGTTTGGTTGTATATTAATATTTTCCAGTATGTTTAGAAAGGTGTAGTGAGAATCTTGGGGCATGGTGTGGCATCTGTAGCAAGCTATAATTTGGATTGCAGTCTTACCTAGTGTTAGTTGCACCTGGAGAATTTCAGATGCATTGTACTGGGCAACTAGCCTGGAGGTGTGAATATCCTTGGTGAACATGGACACTCCTCCACCTTTACTGTCTCAGTGTTGGTTTTGTGGCCGAAAAGTGTGGTAAGAGTTATAGCCTTGTATTGCAGGGGTGCTCTCTGGAGCCTTGAACCAGGTCCCAGTTAGTGCACAGATATCGATGTTCTCCATTTTTAGGAGTGCCTCGAGAGAGTGCATTTTGAAGTTAAGACTTCTAGCATTGAGTAGCATTACCTTCAGATTTTGCATGCTTGTATCTGTTACGGTGGTAGTTTTGTCCTTTGAACCTTGCCTAAAAAAGGCACTATAAGGGTGGCAAGAGCTTTAGCCAGTAACCTGAATCCCAGGGGTGACAGGTGCAGACCATCTCTGGCAAAGCATCGTAGTTTGTTGAACATGTCTTCCCAGGCAGACAGATACTGGATCCCCTTTGTATGACACCAGAAGCTTAGCCAATTGTTGAAGTCAGTCATTTTGTCCATATACTGTGGTATCATTCTGGGCGAAGGCAGGATGCTACTCAGGGCTAGGGTCACACCTGCCTGGGCCACATGATCCAAGAACTCTTCCATGTCTCTTTTCATGTAGTACAGGGAGGTACATCTCAAGTCATTCACTCCAACATGGACAATGACAGAGTTGTATTTGTACTTGTTGTGGAGTGACTTGAGTGCATCCATTATGTGGCAGATACTGGCACCCGACAAGCAGCTGACTGTAACTTTCTCCTTGTTCAGCCTGGTGAGTGGGACATCAGTGTGTCTGACTATAGAGTCACCTATGACTAAAGTGTTGGGTACATTGTCTTGCCTTAGGGGCTGTTGTTGGGTGGCACACTGGTGTTGTGAGCTATGTGTCACTTTGGTTGAGAATGGTGTTTGTTTGCGTTTCAGCTCTGGAGGTCCTTGTTGCTTGGGCAGGTTAATGTTACGGGCCTCCACATATGTGGGTTTAGTGTTGCTATGTGTGGGTGTTGATGGTGTGGGTTTTGAAGGGCTATGAGTTGCTTGAGGTGTAGTGCAGGTGTTAACCTTCTCCTCTTGACTGTCTAGCACAATCCTGGCCGGAGAGAACTTCACTTCCAGTTTGGCTATTTAAGTGCATCTCTCACAGGTTGTAGTGTTGGGTTGTAAGAGGAGAGGGTTGTCTGTGTACATGAGGTAATTGCCACATTGAACTAGTATGCCCAGATTCACCAGGTGGACCGGAGAAATCACCGGAAGCTGACCCTTGGACATGACTGTTTATGTGCTTTTTTTCCCTTACCTTTGCAAGGTACTTTGCAATTATAGGCGGTTTAGTGCCTATGATTAATTTTTAGTTAATGACAAGGAGAGTTGAGTGCTTGTATCAGTTTCAGGCTTCCTAGTGCTTTCCAACAGGTTCTAGAGCAAGTGCTAGTCACCAGGGTTCAGATTTTAGTGCTACTACTGAGAAACCAGCTAGTTTTAAGGGAAAATTTGAAGAACAGACTTTCTGGCAATTGGAATAGTTTAACTGAAGCTTCGCGGTTCTGCACAATGCGAAAAATGCACAAACACACACATTTTTAAGCCAGAAAGTTGAAAGGGATAGAAATCAGCCGAAAAAGGCTAATAAAATTACAATTTCAGAGCTGGAAACCACTCCTCTAGTGTCAAATAGGCAGTACAATGTTCACCACTCCCACTGGTAAGCAGTAAGGCTTCCCACTACCACAGCAAGGTCTGGAAAGCTCTTAACACAGAAAATAAGGTCTTGAGACAAGCAAAGCCAGGGATCTGGACTATACTGGCTAGGAAAGGTGGGAAACAAGATAGTATTTTTTTTTGGTTAAAATAGGCTAAGCAATGCAATAATAAAGTAAATAAACACAGAAAAGGCTAACACACTTGAGTGTGTAGTCCTAAACAGTAAATGCAATTAAAACGCTACAAAATTAGCAATTTAAAACTTTTTAAACGAAGCAAGGCAATTGCACAACTGAAAAATGATTAAAGAGGCAGTAATACAGTAGAATAAGTAGCTAGTCTACATATACAGAGAAGCCTATAAATACAGAAAAGCAGCTAAAACACAAACAATTCAGATGCAGTGCAACCTAGAGCACTTGAGCTGTAGCAATATTAAGGAAAATAACGTTATAATAAATACACTAAAATATACTCTATATTTCCAAAATGTTTAAGAAGCACAGTCGGAACACAAGGAGATTCAGGCATTTTTTTTTTTAAGAAAGGGAGAAAGGAGCAACAGAAGGCCTTCTCAGATGTTCTCTCTGTATTAGAAAGAATGAGCTAATGACACTAGATTGGCAGGAGCGTCCCTGATCAAATTTACAGTAGGGGCGGGCAACAACAAAGCCATCAAGTATAACAACAAGACACCAACAGGGAGGGAGGGTGGAGACCAATACTAAAGCTATTAGCCTACACTATTTACACAGTAAACACTACAGAAATCTTTATGACAGCAGTGAGCCACAAAATGAAAGTTTTTAAATAGATAAAGGAGCAAGGAGACTCTACAGAATGCTTTTAACTGCAAACAGATCAGTTACCCATGCAGATTAATTGCAATAAAATACAGTAAGATGTTTGCAGAAGGCAATAAAAAGTGCTATATATAAACTGATAGAAGCAATAATCAGTATAAATAAGCCAAAAAAGGATACTTATATATCTCAGATCAGAGTTGTAGTCAACGCCCCTCCTCCACTCTGCTCAGTGTGTATAGACAGAAATCCTCTCAAAGTTAGGGGTTAAATACTGCTCAGTGTGTATAGACAGAAATCATCTCAAAGATAGGGCTTAAATACCAGAAGATACAACCTTAGACACCTTTATTTTAAAAGACAAGAACAAAAGAACCAGCCCCCACTAGCCAGCAGCCAATCAACACAATCCAGCCAAGAAGGTAAAGAAAGGCTTCTGTTAATTCAAGATGGCCTGTTCATGTGCTCTGAACAATCACTACAAGGACAAACAGGCCCAGAGGCAGCAAATCTGAACTTCTGAACTGGGATAATACTAAGGCTATTACCCTACACTGTTTAGACAGTAAACACTGCAGAAATCTTTATGACAGCAGTGAGCCACAAAATGAAATTTTATAAACAGATAAAGGAGCAAAGAGACTCTACAGAATGCCTTTAACTGCAAACAAATCAGTTACCCATGCAGATTAGTTAATAGCAATAACATACAGTGAAAATAATGCAGCAGGCAATAAAAAGTGCTATATATAAATTGCTAGAAGCAATAATCAGTATAAATAAGCCAAATAACAGGACACTTAGATGTCTCAGATCAGAGTTGTAGTCAATGCCCCTCCTCCACTCTGTTTAGTGTGTATAGACAGAAATCCTATCAAAGTTAGGGCTTAAATACCAGAAGATACAACCTTAGACAACTTTTTTTAAAAAAGCACAAAAGAACCAGCCCCCACTAGCCAGCAGCCAATCAACACAATCCAGCCAAAAAGGTAAAGAAAGGCTTCTGCTAATTCAAGATGGCATGTTCATGTGCTCTGAACAATCACTGCAAGGACAATGAGGCCCAGACCCAGCAAATCTGAACTGGGACAATACTAAAGCTATTAGCCTACACTCTTTAGACAATAAACACTATATAAATCTTTATGACAGCAGTAAGCCACAAAATGAAAGTTTTTAGACAGATAAAGGAGTACAGAGACTCTACAGAATGCTTTTAGCTGCAAACAAATCTGTTACCCATGCAGATTAGATAATTGCAATAAAATACAGTAAAAAGTATGCAGCAGGCAATAAAAAGTGCTATATATAAATTGCTATAAGCAATAATCAGTATAAATTAGCCAAAAAAAAAAAAAAACAGGATACTTGTATATCTCAGATCAGAGTTGTAGTCAACGCCCCTCCTCCACTCTGCTCAGTGTGTTAGGGTTTAAATACCACAAGATACAACCTTAGACAACTTTTTTTTTAAAGAGCACAAAAGAACCAGCCCCCACTAGCAGGCAGCCAATCAACACAATCCAGCCAACAAGGTTAAGAAAGGCTTCTGCTAATTCAAGATGGCCTGTTCATGTGCTCTGAACAATCACTGCAAGGACAAAGAGGCCTAAAGCCAGCAAATCTGAACTGGGACAATACTAAAGCTATTAGTCTACACTCTTTAGACAGTAAACACTAAAGAAATCATTGTGACAGTAGTGAGCCACAAAATGAAAGTTTTTAAACAGATAAAGGAGCAAAGAGACTCTACAGAATGTTTTTAACTGCAAACAAATCAGTTACCCGTGCAGATTAGTTAATAGCAATAAAATACAGTAAAAAGTCTGCATCAGGCATTAAAAAGTGGTATATATAAATTGCTAGAAGCAATAATCAGTATAAATAAGCCAAGAAAACAGGATACTTATATATCTCAGATCACAGTTGTAGTCAACGCCCCTCCTCCATTCTGCTCAGTATGTATAATAAGAAATCCTCTCAAAGTTACGGCTTAAATACCAGAAGATACAAAGTACAGTTTTGTACCTACCATAAATGTAGATGTCTGATAGGTATGCATCTGCAGTCATAACATATGGGTTGTCCTGCCTCAGGCAGCCCTTCGGTCGGCCGGATTCCAAAGTCTGGGTCTGGCCTCGGCTGATGTCGCACTTTCCCCGACGTCAGGGCGTCTGGGGTATAAAAGCATCAGCCAACGCCATTTTCCTCAGTTTTTCTTGCCCCAGATGCCAGGTGCCCTCTAGGAAGGCTAAATTTGGATAAAAGTAGAAAAAATTCCAAACATTTGCAAATTTATATACATGTATAAACAAACAAATACACCATAACAGATTCCGCCAGCTAACTAAAAGAGGGGTAAGTACCCTAGGAATACCACAGAGGGGTAGGAGGGAGGGTAAACCTGACTGCAGATGCATACCTATCGGACATCTACATTTATGGTAGGTACAAAACTGTACTATGTCCTTCAAGGATGCATCTGCAGTCATAACATATGGGTAGAATACCATAGCCAATCTGGGAGAGGAGGTACTAAGAAAAGGATGGTGTAGTTAAGATCCCCTGCAGGACTGCAGTTGCAAAACCTGCTCTGGATCTGGAGTATAAAGGTAGATTGCAATGCTTGGCAAATGTATGCACGGAGCTCCAAGTAGCAGCTTCTAAAATGTCCTTGGTGGCCACCCCTCGTAGGAAGGCTGTAGTGGTGGCCGTGGCCCTTGTGGAGTGAGGCCTGATATTTTCAGGATCTGTCTTCCCATGAAAGGAGTAGCAAAATCAAATGCAATTTCTTATCCATTTTGAAATTGTCTGTTTGGAAATTGCTTTTCCTTGCACCCCAGTAGCATATGCTACAAATAGTTGGTCAGTTTTTCTGCTATTTTTTGTTCTGTCCAAGTAGTAGCGTAGTTGTCTGTGTATATCCAGGGTGTGCAAAAGTTTTTCCCCTCTATTCTGTGGATTTGGGAAGAACGTCGGCAAGTGAATAGCTTGGTTCAAGGATACCCTAGATACCACCTTTGGCATAAAAGTAGGATTGGTTCTTAGGGAAACTCTGTCCTGATAGAAAATAAGAAATGGCTGCACTGCCATTAATGCTTGTAACTCAGATACTCTTCTTGCTGAAGTTATTGCCAGAAGGAATGCAGTTTTCCAAGACAGAAACTGTAGATCCGCTGATGCTGCTGGTCCAAAAGGAGGAAGTGTCAGTTTCTCCAGCACAAAGTTGAGATCCCAAGCAGGTAGAGGGGGTCTTCTTGGAGGTTTAATGTTTTTGATCCCTCTCAGAAATTGTCTGAGGAGAGGGTGTGAGAAGATAGGTGGATCCACATTGTATTCTGCTGAAATTGCTGAGGCATGAATCTTAATGGAAGAATAGGACAGGCCATTGTGGAACAATTCTGCTAAGTATTCCAGGATATGTGTCGTGCTTGCCACCGTGACATCTGAGCCTTTTGATGTGCTCCAAATGAGAAATCTCTTCCATTTAGCTGAGTATGTCTTCCTTGTGGAAGGCCTGCGAGCCTCCAAGATAATGTCCTTCACCCTCTGTGATAAAACAGTTTGATTGGGATTTAAGGAATTTTCCAGGCAGTTAGTTGCAATGTTTTCAAGTTGGGATGCATGGTCTTGAAACTGTTCTGTGTCAGAAGAAGAGGCCATGGGGGAGAGGCCATGGTTTTGCCTGAGACATGCTTCTCAATAATGGATACCAGTGTTGCCTTGGCCAGTCTGGAGCTATCAGTATCACTCTTGGCTGTTCCTCCCTGATCTTCAGTAGAACCTTGTACATCAAGGGGAGAGGTGGGAAGGCATATACATTTAGGGCCTTCCAACTGAAAGAGAGAGAGTCCACCCTCCAAGCTTGTGGGTGGTATGTCCTTGAGCAGAATGTCTTCAGTTGATGGTTGAGTGGGGAGGCAAACAGATCTATCTCCGGCATTCCCCATGTCTTTGCTATGAGTTGGAAGATGTCTGGGTGCAGCATCCATTCGTGTGCATCCATGACAGTTCTGCTTAAGCTGTCTGCTAGTGTATTCTCTTTCCCCGGTACGAACTGGGACTGCAGCTGGATTTTGAGTTTCAGGCATAGTTCCCATAGATTCATAGCCAGCCGGCATAGAGGGTAAGAGTGTGTGCCTCCCTGCTTGTTGATGTACCACATGACTGTGGTGTTGTCTGTCCTTATTAACAGGTGGCCTTGTTGGAGGAAAGGTTTGAAAGCCTAGATTGCATGTATCACTGCCAGCATTTCCTTTTGGTTTATGTGCATGCTTAGCTGTCCTTGAGGCCATAGGCCTTGGATGCATTTGTCCTCCATGTGAGCTCCCCATCCTCGGTCTGAAGCGTCCGTGGTGATGGTCTGCCTTGTTTTTGGTTTGTTGAAAGGCAACCCTCTGTTGGACTGGCATGCCTGAGCCCACCACAGAAATTCCTTTTGAAGGCATGGAATGATTGGTATCAGGGTTTCTAAACTGTGACTGTGTTGAGACCATACACTCCTTAGGTACCACTGTAATTTCCTCATATGTAGCCTGGCGTGTGGTATCAGAATTATGCAGGATGCCATGTAACCCAGGGCCTGCAGGATTTTCCTTGCAGTAAGCTGAGTTTGTCTTGTCAGAATCATGAAGTAATCTGGAAGTTGTTTTTGTTTTTCTTCTGTGAGAAAGGCCATTTGGGTGGTTGTGTCCAGATCTGCACCCAAAAAGGTTATCCTTTGGGATGGCACTAGTCTTGACTTTTGGATGTTGACTGTGTATCCCAAGGCCTGCAGCAGGTGGATAGCATAGGCCAAGTCCTTTATCAAATTTCCCTTGTTGTCCGCTTGTATTAGGCAGTCGTCCAGGTATGGATAGATTTGAATTCCCTGTAGTCTGCAATGTGCAATTAATGATGCCAGGCATTTCGTGAATACTCTGGGCGCAGTAGATAAGCCAAAGGGCAATGCTGAGAATTGATAATGCTCTGATCCTGCAAGAAATCTGAGGTGTCTTCTGCAACTTGGTTGAATAGGGACGTGCAGGTATGCCTCCTTGAGATCTAGAGTCACCAGCCAAGACTCCTTGCCCAACATGGGAAGAAGTTGCTGTAGGGTCAGCATCTTGAATTTTGGCACAATGAGATAAGTATTCAGCGCGGACAGGTCGAGAATAGGCCTCCATTGATTTTCTTTTCTTGGTACAAGGAATAGTCTGGAGTAAAATCCTTGTCCTTGTTCTGAACTGGGTACCTTTTCTATAGCTTTCATCTGAAGCAAATTGCTGATCTGTCTTAAAGCCTCTGCCTTCTGATTTGGTGGAAGGTTTGGCATTCCGTTTCTTTTTGGCAAAGTGTGGAAGTGGAACCTGTATCCTTTGTCTATTATTTGCAGTGTCCATGTGTCCCTTGTAATATAATGCCAGTTTTTGGAGAATAAAGCCAGTTTTCTGCCCAAGGGTGCTTCCAGTTGATCCCTGGTAGGCGGAATCAGAGTTAAGTGAACCTGTCCTGGTGTAGTAGTTGTTGCTGTTGCTGTTGCACTACTCCTCTGGTTGGCAGGCTGCCACTGACGGCCTCTGTAAGAGCCCTTCAATTGACCTCTGCCTCTAGGGGGCCTATTCCTGCCCCTCTGGGCTCTGTCCGAGTCTGGAAAGGATCAATTCTTAGGAGGCCAGTTTCTGCTGAACCTCGGTGGTTGTACTTGCAGGAAATCTTTAACTGTTTGCACAGATTTTGCCTTTTCTTCAACCTTTTTTAAGATCTCCTGAGCAGAGGAGCCAAATAAATTTTGTTTCTCCATTGGAGCATCCAGGAGTTTAGCTTTAACATGGTCTGGCAAAGATTGTTCCTTCAGCCAGACATGCCTACGAATAACTGCCCCAGTTATAGCTGATCTAAATGAAGCCTCCAGTGCATCATAGCCACATTTTAAGAAATGATTACTAACCTGTTGTGAATTGTGTACCAAATCCTGAAGGGATTTACGGTCAAGGGGTTCAGGAGAAGAAAGTTTCTTATTCAGTTCATCTAACAAATACTCTTGGTACTGTATCATATGAAATTGACAATTTAATGCTCTGACAGAAAGAGTAGCAGAAGTATATACCTTCTTTCCCCATCTCTCTAAAGCTCTAGACTCTCTTTCAGAGGGTAGAGGATTTTTGGCAGTGGCGGCCGCAACCCCTTTAGGGCCCTGAGAAATAGTTTCTGGGTCTGCAGAATGGGCTTTATACAGATGGAAATGAGAATCTGGAACCCTGCAGTATCTGTCAGGTTTGGCAGGTGCCAGAGGAAGAGTATCAGGGGCTGTACTGACATCATTGTACACATCATCAATTACATTCAGAACAGGAGGTATTCCTAAGGGCCTATGTTGAGGCAAATGCAAAAAGGTCCTTAATCTTTTTCTAGAATCAGAGAAATCCTGACCTTGCCATTGAAAATGCTCTCTCATGGAGTGTAGAGTCTCACCAAAGGAAAACTCTTCAGGAGGGGAGGCCGAAGGGATAGATTCCTCAGCATCTGAATCCTCATAAGGCGAATAAGCCTCCTCCTGGTGGTCTGACAACTCAGATCCATCCGTGGAATCATCTGAAGAGTGTGGGTCAGAGGGGTCAGTCCTGGGCCTTTTGTCCGGAGGAGGGTGAGAGGCCCTGTCTGGGTGAGGTTGTGAACCTCTAATTAAAGAAATAAGGTCCTCTGCAAGGCTGAGGATCTGAGAACTAGAGGAAGGCCTCTGGGAGGTAGTTTTGGTAGGCAAAGCTTTAGATAGTTTGGCAGCTTTAGCCCTAGAGAAGGCCTTAATGGACATGGAAGCTGGGGGCCTAGCTGCCCCACGTGCAGGAGTAGAAATGTCCAAAGGTATGGTGTCGGACATTTCCTGAACACTGGTTTCGGTAGGAAGTTCGGTAGCCGACTCAGCCGGGGCCTCCCGGGCCTCGGTGATCGGTAGAATGATTTCGGAAGTAGGAATCAACGAGGACTCAGTTTCGGCCGAAACCGAGACACTCACGCTAGGCCTTGCCGTGGTTTCAGCCGAAACCGCGGGCAGCGAGTGTCGGTCCTTTTCCTTCCGTTTTTTCACTAGATGCGAAGTCGGAGTCTCCGACGGCATTTTATAAGCAAAACTGGCCCCAACAAATTCCTCTGCAAACACCGACCGATGTCTAAGGGTTCGTCGGTTGAAGGAGGCACAGGCTGAACAGGCAGATACGTCGTGGTCTGGGCCTAAGCAAGGAAGGCAGTAGGAATGGAAATCCTTATGAGGTATTTGTTTCCCACAAGTTAAACAATTATTTACTTTGTCTGACATCGGCTAAGGCAAGAAAGAGTCCCCAACGGGGTACTTAGCTTTTTTCGAAGTCTTCGGTAGCTGAATTCACTGGATCTGACCGACCGGCACTTGCGAACAGCTTCTGCTTCAGGCACCGCGCGGCAAGAAAGACTGAGGAAAATGGCGTTGGCTGATGCTTTTATACCCCAGACGCCCTGACGTTGGGGAAAGTGCGACATCAGCCGAGGCCAGACCCAGACTTTGGAATCCGGCCGACCGAAGGGCTGCCTGAGGCAGGACAACCCATATGTTATGACTGCAGATGCATCCTTGAAGGACATCCCATCTTTCTGAGTGACTGGAAAGCACAACAAATGTGGTAGGGATGTTCTTAAATACAGATTGTGTACCCATAGTGTACCCTTATAGGTTCATAGGTGTGTACTATGCTAATGGCCCTGGAGCCTTTACAAACCTAGCCCATAGGTTTACCCTTGTCTTTTTTTTTTTTTTTTTTTTTTTTAGCAGACTTTAGTTTTGTTGGAATGTGTCATCAGTAATTAGTCCTAGATCCATATATATATATATATATATATATATATATATATATATATATATGTGTGTGTGTGTGTACATTTATATTCACACACAATTATATATGACAAGCTGATTGTTCACTGGGAAGGCAAAAAGGCCTACTTGAGGAACACCCTACATATGGAACAGATCTTGGAAGACCCCTGATTTAATTTCCATTCCTGAAGGTTGGTCTTTGTCTTGCCCAGCTGGTCTGCCACACAGTTTTGTTCTGACAGAATGTAGGAAGTAGAGTGATATACTGTTGTAAAGCTATATTCCATGATAACATGTCTAGTCTACAAAGGAGGAAAGACCTGGTTCTCCCTCACTTTTTTTACCACATCACTGTGCTATTCTCTATAACAACTTGAAGTGGTTCTGGACACCAAAGGTGATTTAGAGATTTCAGTGTCTTGATAAGGGCACACTTCCGGTGTGTGTATATGTGTGTGTGTATATGTGTGTATATGTGTGTGTGTGTCTGTGTGTGTATGTCTGTGTGTGTGCGTCTGTGTGTGTGCGTCTGTGTGTGTGCGTCTGTGTGTGTGTGTGTGTGTGTGTGTGTGTGTGTGTGTGTGTGTGTGTGTGTGTGCGCTGTCCCAACAACCTTGCACTTTTATCCCCCTAGCAAAGTGCAAGGTAACTATGGTGACTGACTCTTTTGGAACAAGAAAGGAGAGGGAAAGACTTGGATTAAGAGTACTTAATGTCTCAACCAATGGATTTCTCTTCTCCACACAACCCAGAACCAGAATCTGAAAAGATAACAGGTGTTGGTGCTGGGACCAAAGAGACTTCAGTTACCACTGTATCTTTCTCATGTGGAGTGTTGCCACAGGTATCATGAGAAGATGCCATGAGACTCAAAGTCTTGAGGTATTCCCTCCCTTACCAATTAAGGGGACCCCAACAGTCAATAAGAAATTAACCCCCAGTCCACAGTGGTTGTATGTGTAACACCAGAGGGGTCAAGGGAAAAACCCTGGAATACATTTAAATGTAGATATATTTTTCCTGTAGGAAAAAAGATCTTTGTACAGAGGTTCTCATGAAATCCCAGGCTGCATATGCCATCTCTCACCAAACAGAGAGATTTCTGGCACTTTGAAAAAGTGTGTGCATAGATAAGCAAGACATATAACTATTGAAAAATGTGGATACTGTGTAGCCTGCAATGTGCTATAACTGGAACTAGACACTTTGAGAACACTCTTGGGGCAGTAGATAGCCCAAAGGGCAAGGCAGAGAATGGATGATGTGCTCCAGATACAAAAAATCTGAAGAAACGTCTGAGGCCTTAATGGATATGAATGTAACGAAAGCATCTGTTAAATCTCAGGTTACTACAAAATCTAAAATGGGGAAGAAGGGGGTAGGTGATTGTGTTGTGAAATGATCTTGAACTTGGCACTATCACAAACTGGTTTAAGAAAAAGATCCATAACGTACCTCCAGACACACACTTTTTCTGGTATCAGAAACATTCTTGAATAATAACAGATGCACTGAACAGAATTACTTCAGTCTAGTCAAATAAGACCTACAGATTTCAAACAGAACTTTTACAGATCAAAATTTTTATAAATAGCGTTGTCATAAACTAATTAAGATACAATTCTAACCTTACTTTAAAAAAATGTTAGACTTTAATTTAGGCAGAAATTTTTTAGCAGAAAATCATCAAATAAAAACTGTTATGCTGCATTCCACGAATGAGAAGGAAGCAGAATCCATTCCCATAATGCACATTGTAACTATTGGATCTGGTAGGGAGTGGAAAGAGGAAACTACAGCTGCATAGATGTAATAACTTTGTTTGAGCTCACTGTAACACACTTGAAAAATACAGTAGCAACATCAACTGATGAATAGACATAGCAGCGAAAAAAATAAGTTATGTACTCACCATAACGTTCCACGTTTGCTGTCCTTGATCTCGCCTTCCTTCTTGCTGGTTGGGTTCGGAGCGGATCCTCGGCTCCGACTCGGCCACATTCTAAAGCTCGAGAGCTTCCACTGGCTCGAGGCTAGAAACTATCCCATCATGCCTAGCGAGAGTTACCTAGATCTCGTTTGTGATAACCCATAGCACTAGTCTACAATATGCAGATATATAAACCATAAGCATACATAACTACCAAGTCATTAGTAGAAGGACTCAGTCCACCCAACTCATAAGACAGGAAGGGAATCAAGACCGATATAGCTAAAAGATGGATAATTCCTCTTGATCATCCAGGAGGGGGAAGGAGAGTGGGATGTAAGAAGGAAGGCGAGATCAAGGACAACAAACATGGAATGTTATGGTGAGTAAATAACTTCTTTATGTTATGTTGTCCCTATCTCCCCTTCCTTCTTGCTGGTTGGGACCACGTCCCCAGCAGCTTCTTCTTGGGTGACTCAATGGAATACACTCATCAGAACCATGGAATCAAAGGATGCCCTGTTTCGGGAGGCCACATCTACTTTGTAATGAGTGACGAAGGTATGGGGATTAACCCAGGTAGTTGCCAGACAAACTGAGTCTAAAGGCAGCCTGGCCTGAAAGGCAGTAGAGGTAAACAAGGCCCTAGTTGACTGCCTTCTAATCTTTCCTGGCAGCTGTTTGTTCTGTTAGTTATAGATGTAAGTGATGGTGTCTGAAAGCCATTTTGATAAAGTTACTTTTAAGACCGAAGTTCCTTTTCTATTCTCTGCAAAGAATACAAACAATTGGTCAGATTTCCTGAATTTCTGTGTCCTGTGCAAGTAAAAACATAACTGCCTATGAACATCCAGTTGGTGTTTACACTCTGCCTTGTTGCCATGATCCGGAAAGAATACAGGTAGTTCTATTGAGTGGTTTAGACTGAACTCTGAGCAAACTTTTGGTAGGAAGTAGGGGTTGGTTCTGAGAGAAATCCTATCTTTGTGGAAAATTAAATAAGTGGATGAATGGATAGAGCTTGTAATTTTTATGTCCTCCTAGCTGAGGTAGTGGCAGTCAAGAAAATAGTTTTCTAAGTTTTTAGAGAACAAGTATCAGCAAGTTCGAAGGGAGGAAAAATCAAGGCAGCTAGGACTAAATTTAGATCCCAAGGAGGAGATGGTTCTCTTACTGGGGGTCCTCAAAAGGATAGTATCCTTTAGAAAAGCTTTGCATACCCTGTGGGACATAACGCTGGAACCCATTTTTCCCACATGAAAGTTGGAAATAGCAGCCAGCTGAACTCGGATAGTAGCTGCTGCTGCTCCTTGGTTAAAGGCTTCAGTGAGAAATTTGAGGATCTTTGAAAGAGGTGCAGTAAAAGGGATCAATACTATTTTTGGCTGCCCAACATGAGAACCATTTCCATTTGCTAGTATAAAGTTTTCTCATTGAGGATTTGTGAGAGGAAATTAGAATATGTTGTACTGCAGGGGAGATGTCAGGAAACCTGGCTAAGATGGGAAGTGGAGGAACCAAGCTGTCAGCTTGAGGGTCTGTAAGGAAGGGTGGAGTGTGCCCGACTGATGCACCAGCAGATCTGGAACTGGGTCAAGAATCCAAGACTCCTCTTAAAGATAGGGCCATAGAAATGGGAACCAGATTTGACGAGGCCAGTAAGGGGCAATGAGTATTAGCTTGCAACCCAATGATTTTGCTTTCTGAAGAACCTTGGGTATCAGAGGGAATGGGGGAAAGGCATACAGAAGCCCCAGGGGCCAACTGTGAACAAGTGCATCCCTGGGTGATTGTCCTGGTGGGGGGACTAGGGCGAAATAGCTGCTGCATTTGGCATTGATGGAGGTGGCAAAAAGGTCGCAGCAAGGCTGGCCCCACTTGCAAAAAATCTGGTTTGCAATATCCTGCTTCAGAGACCACTCATGAGGCATAAGGATAGTCCTGCTTAGCTTGTCCGCTATCACATTGGATTTCCCCAGAATGTGCATCGCAATCTGGAAGCATTGGGAAGACATTGCCCCCTGCCACACTCTAAGAGCCTCTCAACACAAGGGGTAGGATCTGGTTCCACCTTGCTTGTTGATGTACCATACTACTGACATGTCTGTCTGAACTGCAATCGTCCCCGTGCGTAGACAACTGTGTAGTGCTTGCAAAGCCAGGAGCACCACCTCTAGGACGTTGATGTGCAAGTGACTCGTGTTGTTGCCAAGTCCCATGAACAGTCTGTCCCAGATAATGCCCCATCATCCTATCTGGCAAGCATCAGTGGTCACTGTGGCCACTGGTTGGGGGAGGATGAACGGTCTGCCTATCATCAGCTGTGTAGACTGAAGCCACCATTTTAGGTTCTTCTTGCAGGTCTCCGTGATGAGAATTTCGTGGGACATGGGTAGATCTTGCATGGACTATTGAGCAAACAGGAGCCACTGTAATAACCTCATGTGGAAGCGCACTAAGGGAACTAGTGTTATTGTTGCTGCCATGAGCCCAGGACTTTTAGAACAAATTTTGCTTGAGTCATTTTCCTCCCAATTAAGATTGTAACCTGATGTCGAATGGTCGACACCCAATCCTGAGGCAATTTTGCTATCCTGTTTTTGGTATCTAAATTTGCTCCTATAAATGTAATATATTTACAGGGCAACAAGGCAGACTTTTCATAGTTTATAGTGATGCCTAGCTGAGAGCAGAGGTGAATTGTGGTGTCCCTTACCTCAGTTAGTTGATGCTCGGTGGTGGCAGTAAGAAGCCAGTTGTCAGATATCCTAGAAATACCCGGAAAGACCCAGAATCCTGGCTGCCTCAGATGACCGTGACTACTGCCATGCATTTGGTGAACACCCTGGGGGCTGTGGTGAGGCCAAAGGGCAGAGCTCTGAACTGGTAGTGACTGGCTCCCAGCCAGAAGCGTAAAAATCTCCTGGATCACCTGTCCATCTTGATTTGGTAGTACGCATCCTGGATATCGATGGAGCACATCCAATTGTCCTTCCCCAGGAAGGGAAGTATGGACTGCAGTGTCACCATCTGGAATTTTGTCTTCTTGACAAACTTGTTGGGTCTGCTGAGATCCAAAATGGGCCTCCAGTCACTGTTTTCTTTGGTACTAAAAAGAACCTTGAGTAAGTTCCAGATCTAATTTGGTCTGTGGGGACTTCTTGTATGACTCATTTTCTTAGCAACCTTTGAACGTCTAGGGTTGCTTGTTCCCTTAGATTGGGTGGCACATTTGGGATGGATTTTCATTTTCTGGGGAGAGAGGCGGCATGGAGAAAGGAATACTGTATCCCCTGGATATGACCGACTGTACCCATGTGCCTTTTGTGATATTTTGCCAGGCTTCTTGGTACAGTGACAATCTGTCCCCAACTGCCTCTACAGGTGGACAGGGAGGCCTCCTTTCAGGAGCACTGGAAGGGCCTACCAGAGAACGTACCTCTGTCACCCTGACTCTGTGGACCCCCTTTGCCGTAAGGGCAGCGTCTCCTATTATTATTTCCCCCTCTGCCCCTGGAGGAAAAATCACCACATGCGTCAGGAGAAGCTCCCTGGGATTTCCAAAATCACATTTTTCTGCCTTTTTGACCTTTGGGATAAAATCTAGTAGGCATGGAAAAATGTACTCCCATGGCAGAGAGAGTCTTGCCATCCTGCTCGCACCTGGTGAGAGTCTCTTTTACCTTGTGCCCAAACAACAATGAGCCACCAAAAGGGGCGTTGGTAAAGGAGGACTTGAAGGGTTCTGCAAACTGACAAAGGCGCATCCAGGAATGTCTCCGTAAGGCGACTTCTGTGCCTGCTGCCCTGCACGCTCCATCGGCTGCATAGGAAATAAGCTGCATGGAGGCATTAACTACAAAAGATATGGTCGCAAGCTGAGAAGCAGTTCTATCTGCAGCTCTCACAGCTGTAGGATTCAGTAGGGTATCTACTAGCTCTTTCAGGAGATCCCTCTGGAGATGGGTGAAATGGGATAAATAATTCAGTGACCTAAGGGTAAAGGCCGCTGAAGAAAAGACACGCTTCTTGTATCTGTCCATTGTAAGGGACTCTTTGTTCGGCGGATGGACAGAAGTAGAGGTTTCTGCCAATTCCTTCTTTGTGGCCGCCGCCACCATCATAGCATCAACTGGCATGCCCTTGGTCAGGAAAGATTTGTCATCTGGTGCAGTTATGAACTTATTGGGCCTCCGCAGAACTGGTTCCATCGATTCCAGGGAGCTCCACTCCTTTCGACTTACTACCCCTAGCAGCGGGTTGAAGGGTGGAGACACCCAAGAGGTGGTGGGTCAGGAACCGAATGCGTCCAGGTACACGGACATATGTTCAGAAGGGGAAAAGGGCTTCCAGTCACCCCTCTGCGTGAGGATTTCTAGAATATCCGAGAATGAGACATCTTCAGAGGAGGACCGTGGGGACCCTTCTGAGTCCTCCAAGACCAAGTCTGATGTCAGAGACTCAGAGGAGTCCAAAAGCTTCCTCTTGAATGTCCTCGTCTGAGGGACCTCCTCAGAAGGGTGCTCTAAGGAGGTTTCAGAAGGGGGGGGGGGTCACCCAATGGGGCGTCCTGGGGCATTGGTTCCCTACGCTTAGAATGGAGGGGTGGTGAGAAGGAAGACACTGGCTCCGTAGGGGATGGAGTTGCTGAAGCAGAGGGTGGAGCTGTCTGAGAGGACAGCACACTCATCACCTTGAAGGCACCATGATCTCGACCCGGGAGGGTCTCCAGCTCCAAAGAGTCGAGAGACCTCTCCCGCACTGAGGGCGATGACTCTGAGGCTGATGTGGAAACCAAGCTCACCTGCGGTGAAGCTCCAAGAGGGAGAGTAGCATCAGACAAAGGTCTGATGCCGGTCCCTCCTAAGAACCGATGAGGGAGTGTCGGCCCCCAGATCCCTTGATAGAAGGCAGTATCGAGGAGATTGGAGCGGATGTCGGAACCAAGAGACCGGAGGTTTTTGGAACCGATGGTTCCACCACAATGACTTCCATGCACTCCTGCTCCGAGCTCAAGTGAGTCGAAGGAGGAATAGACGATCTGGGAGGTTGTATAGTCGGCTCCACATCCATATGGGTTGGTCTCAATAAGATTTTTGCTAGAGCTGGTGTCCTGAGTAGCCTCTTCACCACCCTCTCCACATCATCATCATCTGAAAAGCTCCTGAATGACCGAGAGAAGTGGGTGGACGATCGGTGACTGCCCACCACAGACTGGAGAAGTGGGGACTGTGGAGTGGACCGCACCGGTTCCAAGTAATGAGACAGTGTTCTTTTGGGACTCCTAGATGGTTCCGTGGACACTGATGGAACCACAGGAGATAAAGTCTTGTCAGACCCGAGAGGTTTCGGATCAGATGAACTGGAAGATTTCTCTTTCTGCTTGGATGGTTCTGAGGTTGGAACTGACGAAGATGTCAGTTTGGAGGATTTGTCTGGTTTTCTTGCCTGATTCCCTTCCACTGATGCGTCAAAAGGCCCTTTTAATACACATCTCAAAATTAGTTTGTTTTTACACTCCTGCAGGACTCTAGCACTGAATCCATGACAAATGGAACACGAATCCTGCAGGTGTACTACTCCCAGGCAATAAATGCAGCTAGTATGTCCGTCAGTCAGGGACATTTTTTGGGAACAAGAGTCGCACTTTTTGAATCCAGAAGGCTTGGATTCTTTGGATGCTTCTTTGGACATATCTGAGTAGTACAAATAGTAACAAGCACAACAAAACCACGGCTACAAGTAGCAAAAAAGGAAGAAATATAACACTCTACAACAAACAACAATAATGGCACTATATCTATTTTTTTTTTTTTTAACAGAAGGTAACAGAAGGGGGAGAGCCTCTAAGTTAAACGACAACTTCCCCAAGCAAGGAGAGCTTCTAACTTAAATGGATAACTCCTTAAGCTGAAAAGGGGAGAAGGAGGGAATAAGGGGAAACCCACTAACTGAAAATGGACTGAAAGCAAAGGGTGAATCCTCTAATTAAAAATGGATTCATAAGTGGGAGGTAGTAGGCCTGAAAGAAAAACGATGGACTAAAAAAAACAACCGAACGGAGATAGGTAGAATCCTAAGAATAAACACTAACTACTACTAATCTATAGTGAAGTCTTCCCTGTAAACATTTTACGACATTTAAGCAAAAATTTGAAGAAAAAAATTGAAAACTTAGCCTAAGCCAGTCTCCAGCAATCTCGAAGCTTCAAGCGGAAAACGAGATCTGGGTAACTCTCACTAGGTTTGATGGGATAGAATCTAGCCTCAAGCCAGTGGAAGCTCTCGAGCTTTAGAATGCGGCCGAGTCGGAGCAGAGAATCCAACCAGCAAGAAGAAAGGCAAGATAGGGACAACATAACATCACGGTTTACTCCAACATAAAAAAAAACCTCTCATCAATGGTTATGCATTCCTTACACCACACTGTAATTAAGCCCAAAAAGTTAAACATGATGATTAGCTATGGAACGACAACTAGGAAAAATGAAGACTGAAACTATATTACATATACTACACTACATTTTTATATATATATATATATATATATATATATATATATATATAGTGGCTGAAAATGTACCGCTTTTGAAATAGTATAGGCCAAAACTAAGGGACACTGACTGCAAACTGGGAGCCATTATTGAATCCCCAAATGATGTGGATATTCTACAAAAGGGCCTTACAGAAACAGATGCTTGATGCCAGTGCCATGGGCCCAAGCTTAATGCCAAGAAATGTATAGTTATCCCCTTTAGGAAAAACTATGTACCCATGAATTACCACAAAGATGGCAGTACAGTAAACACCGAAAGTATGATGACAGACGTAGGGACACAGCTGGACAGTGGTCTCACCTTCAATAACCACATCGCCACAACAGTCAGGAAATCCTTCTATGTGGCACACCTCATCACTAAGGGCTTTTCATCCAGAAAAAAGGAGGTCATTGTCCCACTGTACCTGCCCCGTTTGGTATGTACCTCACAAGACATCTGCAACAGCTGGAAAGGCCGCAGAAATACCTCACTAAAAGAATCACAGGCCTAAAGCAGATTCCCTATGCTGACCGTCTAAAAAAACTGCAGCTATACTCTGTGGCATATCATCTATTCAGAGGCAATCTTTGCTTAACATACAAGGCCATGTCAAACCCTGAGCTGTTGGACATGCTCCACTTAAAGAAATCCTAAACCTTGTCATCACAATGAACAAAACATGCTGGAGGGATAGGTTCCTGACCCAGAAATTCCCCATACTCTGGAATAGACTGCCCATACATATCAATTTATCTATTTATTTATTTGCAGTTGGTTAACCAGGATAGTCCACTGGGCCAATAAGAACCCATTTTCAATGGAGTCCTGGGGAGAAAAGCTCCAAAACAAAGGTTACAAAAAGATTACAGCAGTTTACAATTTCATTTGTAGGTTAAAGACAAAGCTTCAAAACAATGGTAACAAAAAGCAGATCGCCTCCTTGGCCCTCTTCAAAAGGAACCTTGACGATTGAATGGGAGATAGGAAATTCACCGCGGGGATCATATCAGTTGCCCTGCCAGATAGGGGGGTCCAGGGAAGTAAATATTGTGGGAAGAAATATCCAGGGATTTGTTATGGCTAGGCTTGTATAGGCCCTAGGGCCGATAGCCTAGTACCAACCTATGAACCTATGATCTAACTGGGCAATTGGGGCTAGGAAACTATCATAATGTTAGTAAGTATAATGATTTATTTTTAACTCCTCTCTGACAGCAGTCATTTGGGATCATCTACTATTAGTTGTGGTACGCAGGACAACCAAAACCACATGAGCAGAAATTCCTAAAATTAATAGATGAATAAATCTTTCAGTGAAAGAAGCTTAACACCAGACTACCCAGAGTCCTACTCATATGAAGCAACCACCAATCACAATATTTGAAAACAAGTGACCATTAAGTATCTGTACATGGTATTTGTATCTTAGCCAAATACTTGTATAGTTCTTGGTATTTCTCTTGTTGATTTTAGTTTGGTTTTACTAGTTATATCAAAATGAGAGCAAGCTCATAAGATCAAAGATGCAATACATAATGAAAAACTGAGACTTAACGCACACAGCACAAACATACAGCACATATTTGATTCTAACATATTGCTGTAAGGTTGATATCATTGTTGAATAGAATATAAACGTATGTATAAATAATAATGATATATTTGCCAACGAAAAACCACAGGTAAACCATCACTGATCAACAGAAATACCTTCTTTGCATTGAGTAATAAATCCCAAGCAAACAATTATTTGACTTCAAGAAGCAGATATCCACTTATGAATATATAAAATTAAGCAGCTCAGAATTTTAGATTCTTAAGGCTTGGCCTCTTTACAAAAGGAGGAGAGATATGCTCTGTTCATGAAAAAATCCAATTATAGTGCAAATTCTGAAACAATGCAGACTGTTGGAGATAATGGTTCAGCAAAATGATGTAGGCCCACTTATTTTCACAGCATTCCCTCTGCCAAGTGAAAATGTGAGGACAACACAAAACTGCACATGTGAAAGAAGATAGGTTAGTGGTAGAAATCATTTTTAGGACCCAAGCAGCTCCCAGGAAAATTACAAGGCCTCAGTCAGCACATTATGAAAACTTGATTTAATCATTCATATGCTGAGAAAGATGCAATGCAATTACAGCAGCACAATGAAAAGAGTGGAGAAATATGTCTTACAACCGCAGGTAGTAAGAGGATGTAAAAAATATTTAAAGTCAAGTTGGAGAAAGAAGACATTACATCCGATTGTGTGGATGAAACAAAATATGAAGAATAAAATAAAAAGACTGGTAATAATTACATGGAACTAAAAACAGAACAAAATCAACAATAGAAAGGGCCAGATTCTAAAATAATTGATCTCTCTAAGTCTTCCCTGATTCTGAAAGACTTACTCCTATTTCTCCAAGTCTTTTGGGTTTCTAATACCATGACGGGAAAGGACCCCAATCCTAATTCAAAGTATATCTAAAGTTCATGAAATTGGTTAAATTTTTGATGTTAGCCAGAAGTGCTCTTCGCAGCACCCCCAATGTGCCCAGTAATGACTCCTTCTGCAATGCTAACAGTGTTACATGCATCAGTAACGTATCTAAATATGATTGTAAATTTTTTTATATGACCCGTTGCTCCTACTACTGCTGTAACTGTCTGAGTATCTTTCACCCACACTGCCCTCATTTCTGTCTGTAAATCCTGGTATTTTATGGCTTTGTTTCTATCTGTACACAAGATACTATAGTCACTGGATGTATCAGTTTCAATGATCAATGCTACTTTTGTCCTGTTTTCATGAACTACTATATCTGGTTTTCACACATCTATTTTTTCAACTGTTGGTAATGGGTGATCCCATGTGATGTAGACTTCATCATTTTCTATGATGCTTTGTGGCTCATGTTAACAGTGTTTTTAAACCACTTCAGTACCATAATGTTTGCACAATATCCAGTGTAACAGTCTTGCGGCATTATTATGCCTTTCAGTATACAGTCCTTCTGCCATTAGTATAACACAACCAGCAACAAGATGTGCAACTCTTTTCAATTATGTTTTACAAAACCTACACTGATCTGTTTCTCCCACATGTTCAAAGGACACTGTAAACCAAGTGTGTTTGCAGTCAACTCTCTTGGGCCGTCTATATTAACCTTTTGTATAGTGGTTTAAATGCACCTCTCCTTAACCACTCCTCCATTCGATCTTGATGAACACGAGGTTGCTTCAAGAGTTTTCCACACTTGCAGCTATATTTATGCATTTTTCAACATTTCTTGCCTTGTCCTCCGATCATTCACTTTATATATATATATATATATATATATATATATATATATATATATATATATATATATTTTTTTTTATTTTTGGCGCATTCAGTTGCTGCCTGATTTTAATCTACTTCTGGTTTGATTTCCATTCCCAACTGATGCCAATATGCCTCTGCTACATTAAGCAGGGAAGCTGTCTTAGACTTATTCTCCTCATTTTCTAAAACTTAGTATCTTTGGGTCTTATGAGGTCAACAGATACGTATGCAGTCCCACGATTGTAGATTTATTTATACATGTAATCAAGTTCGAGGAGGCCCTACTTCCTTCATAACAGGGAATACATAAACTTGACATTTTCATAAATCATTTGATGAGCATGAAGCATCCTTCTTGTTTTTCTCTCCAACCAAACCAACAACTTTTGGGGCCAGTCAATCACTCCATAGGTTCATAGGATGATACTAGGCTATTGGCCTGGTGGTCCTTCTAAGCCAAGTCAAGAATTTCGGCTTTGTTCCCTCAAAGTCAGCGACACAGGTGCGATCCCGAGGTGTATTTTCTGTTTCCCCTTCCAGTAACCCAGATTCCTCTTACAGAGGGCTAGAAAGGTACTCTGACGTGGAGAGGGAGTCTATTCCACAGATGGGGGAGTCTTTGGGACACAAATCATCCTGCCAACAAGTTATATTAATGTCAAAGACCAGGTTGGGGCCTTGCGTGCGGGTTGTGCGATTGGAGTTTGACTTACAGATATGCAACAACTCCATCAAGGCTGGGTATGAGATGGCCTTGTATGCCAGGTCACCAATAAGCAGTCTGTACGAAACAGAGTAGAGGGACAGGGCTCTTAGCCTATCTGTATAGGATAGGTGTTTGAGACCCTGGATTTTTCTTGTCAGGAACCTCTGTGGTCTCTCCAGCTGCTGCATGTGCTTGGCAAGGTACATGCCAAAGGGGGCACTGAACTCGATAATGGGTCTGATAAGGGAGGAGTACAGGGATGTTATGACCTCCTTTTTCCTGGATTAAATGCCCTTACTTATGAAGTGGACCATGTAGAAAGGCTTCCATACAACAGAGGTGATGTGGTGGTCAAAATTCAAGCTGCTATCAACCTGGGTGCTCAAGTCCCTCAGCACAGATTGCATGCTTAGTACATTGTTATTAATGTGATAATTAGTAGAGATGCCATTTTTCCCAAAGGGGATAATGATATAGTTCTTAGCATTCAGTTTGGGGCCATGCTTCTGGCACCAGTTATTAGTTTGGGTAAGGCTTTCTTAGAGGATGTTCACATCACTAGAGGAATTTAAGACAGTGCCCAGCTTGGAGTCATCTGCAAACTTGGTCAGCCACAAACCATTGGTTTTAGCTTCCACCTCAGCAAAGTATATCTCAAAAAGTAGGGGCCCCAAGACCGATCCTTGGGGTACACTGCTTGTTATGGGTCTACTACTAGAGGTGGCTTCCCCTATTTTGACTGAGTGGTTTCTATCAGTGCACCAGTAAACTAGCCATCTGGTAACATATGGATTGATGCCTAGCTAGGAAAGTTTTATCTATTATCCATGAGTGGGGAACAGTGTCAAAGGCTTTGGCTAGGTCAAAGTAGGCAGTGTGCACTGTCTTCCCCTTGTTCATGGCTTTGATGACTTTCGAAGAAGTTGACCAAGTTTAACAGGTACGATCCCCCTTTGACAAAACCAAACTGTGTGCAGTCAAGCGTTTGAAGGTTGCCAATGTCCATGATAATGCACTCCATGGCCTTGCAGATCAGGCTAGTTAGGTTGATGGGCCTATAACTGGCTGGATCAGTGGAAACTCCACCTTTGTGTACAGCGATGGCAGTGGCTGTCCTCCATTTGGCTGGGATGAAGCCGGTGCTCAAACTTTGGTTGAATAGAGTGCCTAATACAGCTGAGTGCTCATATGCCTGACATTTCTGCAGTAGTATAGAGTTGAGTGTTCATGCCTGACATTTCTGCAGAAGTACAAAGCTGAGTGCTCATGCCTGACATTTCTACAGAAATGCTCTATGGTTATGGCACTGTTCCATACTACAGAAGCAATGAATCCTTATTTTCAAATTTTATCTAAAGCCAATGTAAATTGATGGCAGAATTGTTTAAAACAATCACTACATAAATACTAAATTAAGTGCAAACTTTTTAAAACACATTTTCTGAATCATGGTATGATTTGTTTTCATGAGAAGGAAAAAACTTCAGCTGATTTCAGTTTTCTTTCATTATGTGTCAGTGTGATTCCAGCTTGGGTTTAATACTTTTCAGATTTTTATGTATTGTTTTACAGTATGTTTTTGATATGATTTATTGCATTTCTAATTTGCTGAAGTAATCCGCTAAAGACCCATATGGCACTATCACCTTCATATTCAACCACATCAGTTAAGAAAAAATGTTGCAACGTTAATCAACAATTGCAAGTGAAGTCTTAATTTTCATGTGAAGATTCAGTTTTTATTTTTAATTAATTTATTTGTCTTTGTTGACTGGGAAATTCTGTCTGGGCAGAGCCCATTTTCAGAGGAGGCCGGAGGAGAAAAACTCCATCACAGTACATGTA